>NC_056740.1:15654827-15859827 GCF_019279795.1 Protopterus annectens
TCACCAACTACTTTCACCCACATGTTTACACACTCACAAACACTTTCATACACACTAATGCACACACACACACACACACACACACACACACACACACACACACACACACATTTGACAGTACTGAGATCCATAGGTTCAAAGAGTCATAGGTATGTATGTGGCAAATGGCCATGGAGGCTTTACAAGGCTAGTCCATGAGAATACACTGGCATTATGCCACTTGACGATACTCCCCAGTGTGTCTACTGAGTATAGTCATTGGAGTGATCCCCAGGGTGGGTATTCTATTCCCCATCCACTCCTCCTGATTTCTCTTGAAGAGGGCCAGTGATGTGCTCAGTTTGACATTTATGTGGCATCTATTCCATAGCGTGGGCTGTCTGTGGGTTGTGAACCTGTCCCTCCAGCATGTCCTGTTGATTGTGAGGATTGGGTTAAGGTATCTGAGGCATATTATGTAGACAGATTGGTTTCCTCAGATGTAGCATTCCTGACAGGGTTGGGTCAGACTTGGCTGTGTATGTCAGGCAGAGATTGCACCTAAGTAGCCAATATGAGACAGGGATTCATTGCAGTTGTTGGAGTCTGTCCAAATGGAGAAAGCGTGTAGTACCTAAGATCCTCTTTATGAGGTACATTTGCAGCCTCTCCTGTTGTTGACGGTGTCCAGTGGGATACATGGCAAATAGGCCACAGTACACATTGATTGGCCTAATGAGGGGAGTGTACAGGGAAACACTGTCCTTTTACTTTCCGGATTCAACACCCTGAGTCAGGAGAAGTGACACATGGAAGGACTTTCGGAGGACAGTGGCACTGTGGTGGTCATCATAGAGGCCACTGTCAGTCTGTGTTCCCAGTTCCATTATATCAACATCAGTGTTCAGTGGACTACCATCAATGCATTACTTTATGGGAATCATGTCGTACCCAAACGGGGTGGTGGCACATCATCTGGCATTGAGCTTATGTCCAGGGTTCTGACAACAGTCACAGCTCTCAGGGAGGCCTTTGTGAAGGATGTCAACCTCACGTTGGGGGGGTAATAATAGCACTCACCTTGTAGTCATCTGTAAACATTTTCAGGCAGGGAGCCTTTGTATTGGGCTGGTCCTCAGAGGTGTGGATCCCAAACATGAGAGAACCCAGGTCCACAACCTGTGGGATTCCATTCGTGACTGTTTAGCAGTCTGACATGGACTCAGCTGCTTTCACACTGTGGATTCTTTCTGTGAGATGGTTTGCAGGCCACCTAATGATGTAGGGGTGGCTGCTTACCTGAGTGTATTTGTGTATGATTCCTGAGTGGGGAGTGATATCCAAGGATTAGATGGGCAGCCTATCTTACTTATTCCATACTGTCACATAGTTATTACACATGACACAATGCTTATAGGGCTGCAGAGTGTCTACAGGTCCCTCTACAGTGGATGACAACTGTGGGCCTTGTAATGTGGACAATGGGACATGTGCTGGGTGGGCCACAGCAAAAAGTAGCAAAACCCACCCCCCAATGGATACTGTTCTCACACCAACACAACCACCCCCCACAGACAGGATACTATTCACACACATAGCCACACGCAACACACTTGCCACAACTGAGATTAGAACCCCCACCTATCTATTTATTGCTACTGTAGCTGTTGTCTTTTGGCTTTTCATGGTTAGGGGTCGCCACAGCGGAACTCTGGTCCGCTAATGATTGGCAGTAGATTTTTCACGAATGTCGAGGTGCCAGCTCGACGTTCAACATTCAACAAAGGCATGCCCATTTACGCATGTCTTTAGTGTTACACATGTATCACACGCAACACAGAGCTTACAAGGTGAAGCTTGTCCAAAGGTACTTGTAAGGTGAGGAATATCACCAGTCCTTGTAAAGTATGGCAATGGTGATGTACTGGGTGAGAGAGGCCACAAAATACTTTAAACTACACAGATACGCACACACTTGCCAGAACTGGGATTAGAACTCTTACCTGACTAGTTATTTGTACTATAGTGTTACATAGTTATAACACACACCACAGATCTTATGGGGCTGAGGTCTGATGAAAGGGGCTTCTAGGATGACTGAGATCTGCAGGACTGCTAAAGTAGGGAACGGGGAAGTGTACTGAGTTTGAATGGACCCAAAAGCTTTAATTTCTAAACAAACACACAAACTTTTACATTTGCCAGGACTGAGATTAGAACTCCTACCTAACTAGTTATTTGTACTATAGTGGTACACAGTTATCACATGCACCACAGAGCTTATCGGCTGAGGCCTGATGAGAGGGACTTCTATGGTGACTGATATTTGCAGGACTGCTAAAGTAGGGAAAGGGCAAGTATACGGGTTTTGAATTGACCCAAAAACTTTAACTTATAAACACACACACTTTTACATTTGCCAGGACTGAGATTGGAATGCTGACCTAGCTAGTTATTTGTACTATAGTGTTACACAGTTATACAGAGCCTATAGAGTTGAGGCTTGATGAAAGGGACTTCTAAGGTGACTGATATCTGCAGGACTGCTAAAGTAGGGAAAGGGGAAGTGTATCGGGTTTGAACTGACCCAAAAGCTTTAACTTATAAACACACACACTTTTACATTTGCCAGGACTGAGATTGGAACTCCGACCTAGCTATTTATTTGTACTATAGTATTACGCAGTTATCACATGCAGCACAAAGCTTATACGGTTGAGGCCTGATGAAAGGGACTTCTAAGGTGACTGATATCTGCCAGACTGCTAAAGTAGGGAAAGGGGAAGTGTACTGGGTTTGAATGGACCCAAAAGCTTTAACTTAAAAACACACACACACACTTTTACATTTGCCAGGACTGAGATTAGAACTTCCTACTTAACTAGTTATTTGTGCTACAGTGTTACACATTTATCACTCACGCCACAGAGCTTATAGGGCTGAGGCCTGATGAAAGGTACTTCTATGGTGAAAGACATCTTCAGGACTGCTAAAGTAGGGCAATGGGAAGTGCAATGGGGTAAATGTGGGACTCCATTCCAGGGATTGTTGTACTCCAGTCCAGTTTGTTTTGTGCTACAGCCATACCTCTCAACCTGTTGGTGCAGGATATCTGGAGATAGCATATCAAAATGGGGAGACAATGGGCCATACAGTGATTGTGACTATTTCTCTCAGTAATGTATGGGTTGCTAGGGTTACAGGGCTTGTTTTAGCAGACATCTGACATATATGACATTTGACACTGTCATGTATTGTTTCAGTACCTCTTGACATACCTCCTCAGGTCATCACAGTGATTTATCAGAGGAATACAGGATGGATAATGCAAACACCAATATTATAGGCCAAATGCTATGCATTCTTGCACAATCCCGTATGTTGAGAGGTGTGCCTACCAGCAATTGACTGCTGGAGCTGTGGAAATGATCCAACACCTTGGTGATATATTACAATGGTGGAATCTCTGTGCATTTCTGTTCTGGCCTGGTCTGATTTCCAGTCCATGGTTGGGTAATATAAGTCAGACAGGATCAGGGTGACAGGCAGACTCCAGATAGATTTATAGGGGATAAGATATGTTGTGGGGGGGTTGGTTTTCCTGGGTCAAGATATGTTTGCCTATAGCTACTAGTACTTTGCATAGGGGTCTTCTCAAAGGTTGACTGCACTTGGAGGGTCTTGTGTGTGTCAGACTGTTTGACCAGCCTGCAGGTGTGTGTGTGTGTGTGTGTGTGTGTGTGTGTGTGTGTGTGTGTGTGTGTGTGTGTGTGTGTGTGTGTGTGTGTCTCACATGTATGTATGGCCCACGTCATTTTGCTTGGATGGCCACATTTTGGGGTCAGGATGATACATAGGATGAGTGATCAGGGAAGGGTGTGTTACTCCCCATGGCTGTGGGCCAAGGTTCTGTGGGTGCAGACATGTCACCATCTTTCAGGGTTAGGACTGCCTGCAATGAGTACATTCCCATGGGTTTAGACTCCTAGCCCTGCCTGTCGACTGTACAGAGTATCACAGAATGTCCAGAGTCATGACTCATATATCTAGTTGGTTACCCACATGAGTGTGGTTTTCAAGGAAAAGTGTTTGGCAAGTCACTCAGGGTTGAAGTCAGATATTACTGACAGTTGACATTGCAGTTTTAAACTTCATACCCATCAGACATTCCATGCTATTACAATCATTCCATCAACTTTCTAACATTATTAGAGCAGTATTTCAAAGGTGTCCTTCTCTTTGGACCTTTTTCACCCCATTATTCATGGCTTTGTCCAGATATTTGGCTCCCTGACACTGGCAGGTTTTCTCCTAGCCGTTAGCAGCATGACCTTTCTTTGCATTTTGTAGACTGAGTTATATTGGTGTTATGGACCCCATGACACTTCCTAACAGGGCACTGTGGATGAGGCATAGATATTTGCTGGAAGCATATAGGCCAGGTGTGACAGATGCAGGCCATCTGTAGCAAGGCAGTGCATTCTGATGATTATATGTTCCCAGGCTGCCAGCAGTGGACAACCCTGGGATGGCACAAGTAATTTGACTGTGGGTGTTACTGACAATTGCTTTCTGTTTGTGTTATGCCATCACTCTAGTTGATGTCTGTATGCTGCTTAAGGCTAGGGACATGTTACTGTATTTCTTTGGGACTATGGGGGGGGGGGCACATCTGTACACAATACACATTTGCAGACACTGTGCTGAAATTTGCTTAACATTTTATTCCCATTTAGCATAGTAGTGTGCCCTATCTTTGAGACTACAGGCATAACAGTATCAACCACAGGTCAGATTGTTCTGGCATAAACATTTGTAGTTTCAGACTTCTTACCTTTCACAGCCATACTGCCACTGCCAGACCTGCTATGATATCACTGTGTAAATGTCTGCAGGTGGGGATTTCATGGATGTCGTCATGTAGGGGGCCTTTGCCAGACATTTCTGTATGGTTTTCTACACCGACCTGCTGGTTGACACTGGGGAGTGGGTATGGGACTCCCACTTTAACTCTCATGCATGTGACCTATGACCCATCAGTTATTTGGTTCACCACATATACTGCAGTGGTATTTCTTAACTATGATGGTACTACATAGTGTGGGTAGGCCAGTACTGGGAATACACTTCCTGCTGTCCCACAGTGCTGTCAGTTGTCTGCTGCTATCCCAGTAAGCCACCCCATTCTCCTGCATGCTTTAATCAATACCATAGATATGCTATAAGAACATTCTACTCCATGCATTTATTGTTAAGGAGACTGACTTACCTTCTGCCTGAGGCTGTTGTGAGGGCGGTGGTTGAGGGCTGACTATGCTGGATGCACGCAGTGCACTGCCTTTACATGGTAAGGTATAGGAAGTGTGATGTTTCCACTGGGATGGGTTTCCCTCTGTTGGTTCTGGGTATGAGGTGAGGCTGGCACAGCTCAACAAGTTGCTGAAGTATGTCCACCCTGTAGCTCTCTACTACCTCCAGATCATGTAGCCCCTGGTAGGTTACCCTGGGTCTGAACACTCTTCTCCTCCTCCTCAGCCTGGCTTGGTTGTCAGCAGTATCATCCTCACCACCCTCAGTCTCTAGCACATACTGATAGATCAAAACAAAAGCAGCCCCTAACATGTTTTATTAGTTTTTTTCAGTTTAAAATTCTCCCAAATGTGTACAACAGTGGTGTAGAGTCTGTGGGGAAAAAACAGAATGAAAGGTTTTTGCATGGTTTATAGTAGTGTGCTGGGCTGCTGCCTGTGTAATTGGCTGATTCTGATACATTCCACCTGCCAGCTATGGTAGTTCTCCTTGATTGCCTTACTTCTGCTGTTTCCCCTTCCCATTTCCTCCCCATTTAAGCCCCGATGAGCGCCACGCATACCTGGTGCTCAATAGTAAACAGTTCTGCTATTTCCTGTTTTTTTTTTTTTTGTTTTTTTAGGCCTGGTGTATGCCATGCACACCCATTTAGCTATAGTAAACACTTTTAAGCAGAGCTTGCCCTCCCCTGGACGTGAACATGCTCTTCATTTCATGGAATAACTCAATACAACCTCAGACACACCCCCTTCCTTAGCTATGCTTAGCTACGTGCAAACACAGGCCACCAAGTTCCAGTGTGCTTACAGCAAGTATGACACATCGGCTTTTCATGTTATCTAGCTCTCCTGTCTACACAGTTGTGTTGGTGCACCTACACGGTAAGGTGCAGTCTGACACTTAAAAGAAATTTGTCATTCAGTATAAATTCCCTGATTTGCATACACTACTGCCTTAATCCATAGTGACCATGCTTACACTGGGCCTTTCCCCTTAGCAACCACTATTCCCTGGGATTGTTTTCATTCTGCATGCCATTGACTATAATGGCAAAATGCAGATTTCCATGAAAATTGCCTTTTCACATTTTTTTTATTTTCAGCACAATCCCTTTTGCACTCCGCTTACTTATGGTTAAATGGCTGAGATATGCCAAAAAAATGCGTATTTTATAAAATTTAAACTATTTATCATGCCAATGGCCATATATTTGACCATTGGCATGCCTAACCATTGTAATATATGCTATATTTTGAGCTGTCATGCCTCAGTTTTGTGATTTGCAGAAATGTGTTCAGCTACACATTTCTACTTCTTACACTATTCCTGCACAGACAACTGCCTACTTCCTGAATCACTAATTCACCTCATTTGCATGGTTTTCACCAGCAAATAAGGATAAGGTAATTAGCATTATTCAGTGGTGTCCGCGCAGGAATAGTGCTGCCAAGCTCATGCACATCAGATGAGCTGTTTGCTGAATCGCTCAGCGGCCATATTCTGCGCAGAAGCAGCTACACTGTTCCTGCATGGAATAAAAACCATAATGAATCCAGGGGTTTGATTATTAAAATTCCAAGTGAATTTTAGAAAGGAATGAGAAGTATTGAGCTGTTTGACAAATTCTAGAATGAATTCCAAGGGACTCTCCCGCAAAATAAAAATGTTATTCAGGTATCATAAATATGTTTTACAGAATTTAAAAAATTCTGATTTAAACATGTGTACTTTCTTCCATGAGAGTAATACTAAGTTTGCATATGAAGAGCCACAGATTGCTTCCATGGCGACTCCCTTGATTTATTTAAAAGACTCTCCCTCAAGGTGAATAAAGTTGTTTTCCAACACAGTCAACATCAATTCTTTAAGTAATTCTACCTCAGTGTTCATCAGGAAGGAACATTTTGTTAAACTGTTATAAAAGAGGTCAATGCCCTTGGTGTTGAGTATGCAGGTAAAAAGGTCTGTGACATCTATAGTGAGAAATCCTACATTCTTGGACCAAAGTTTAGGAGTAAGTCTACAAAGAAAGTCCCACGAATCCTTCAGTAAATGCAATCTTTCCTCAAACCATGGTTTCAATTTATTGTCAATGTAGACTGCTAAAGGGTGAGTTTTTGAGCCATGTGCTGTCACTATGAATCTATAATTTAAATCCTCTACTCCTTTGTGAATCTTAGGTATACCAAAGAAGGTAGGTATAATGTTTTTTTATTACTTAGATATGTGAAAACATTCAAGTCAGTTCTGCCTTCTAATAATAGTTCTTCCAGAAGTAATTGGCCATGTTAATTTAATTTTTGATACTGTATCATAAGTACTAGTATCAAATAGCAATTCATTGATCGCTTCACTGTATAGTCAAGCTTTTTCCATTACTGTCCCACCTCCTTTGTCTGGTTGCTTGACCCTGATTGATTTGCCCTGTCTTAGAAAGTTAAGAATGCCCTGTTCTCCAGATGTGATGTTCTTAATTTTGTACTTATGATTCATTGATAACTTGTAAAATTTTCTAGAACAAATTTTCTCAAATGCTTGTATAGTTCCATTCATGGGAGGGTTGAATACACTTTTTTGAAAACTCCAGTGTTTGGTGTAGTAGTTGTCTCATTAATATTGTGGAAGAGAGCTCTCAACTTTTACCAACAGAATTTGGAATAAAGTAAAGAATAACTTAGGAAAAGACCCCAAATTAGGGACACGTTAAATATTGGCAGTATTATTTCCGCTTCTTTTATTTGACTAATAGAGATTGCAGTATATTTGAAGCTGCAGGCACATATTTGAAGGTGCAGTGGTTAGTGTTGTTACCTCACAGCAAGATATTCTCTGGTTTGATTCTTGGCTGGGGTGCCTTCTGTGTGGAGTTTGCATGTCCTTCCTGCTTTCACGTAGGTTTCTTCTGGGTGCTGTGGTTTCCTCCCACATTCCAAAGACATGCATCCGGAGTGTTTCTTCCCTGGGCTTCTTCTAAAAATGGGCTTTGTCCCAGTTGGATTTTCCTGGTGTTAAATAAATAAAATAAGTTATTTCAGGTGGCTTGTTCAAAGGCTAAAAACATCACACTGTATTCAATAATAGTTCAGAGTATAAAATGATATAATAGTCTTCCTACAGTTACTGAATGTGTGCTTTGGGATTAAACTGGTTATATAAGAGGCTTTTTTAGCATTGGTAGCAACATGCTAGCCATAAATTTAAATTGTTGTCAACCACTTCTCCTAAATTTTTGTGATTGTGCCATTTTTTTTTATAGCGTGACCATTTATTTTGTAATTGCAGTTTATGTGATGCTACGTTTACTGACACTAAATATGATGTCATTACCTCATGGATTTAAATCAATGCAATCAAGTAAAGTCATATGTGAAGACCCCTCTATAGGCTGTACAACAGAAGTCAGATATCAGCAGACAAAACCATGTGGGGCTAATGTTTATGTTTCTTTTTCCAGTTTCATACTGATCAGTTACTTGGTGTTTCTCTTGTGTATCATATAGTAGACAGAATTCTACAAGGTGGGAATTTCCTAGAGCATGTAGTGCAGTGGAAGTTTGTTCTCTAATGGAATCTGCTGGAAACTCTTTCTGGCTTTGGCAAAATGGCTAAAATGAGAGCAGACTGTGAGGACAGCATAAATAAGTTCTGCATGTTACTCCTGACTGATGGAGTACTTTACCAGTAACTTAGCAATGTATATGAAACATAGTGTATAGCTAAAGTCCACTGACTGTGGGGTGTTGATTTTGTCAGCTGCATTATTAAACACTAGTGATCCTCCTTACACTGGTAAAGTAATGAACCAATCTGGAATTTTGCCTTCTGAACTCTCAAGATGTTCAAATTATTGATATTTTTCAACTCCAGAAAATACAAAACTTTTCCTGGCTGGTATTGCAGCTGTTAAAATTACCATTACAGAGTTACACAACAGACATTGGTGATAATGAGAAGCACTGGGTGGACAAGAAGACAGGTGACCACATGAGTGTGATGTCCATTGAGTGTGTAGTGTGCTCAGTGTCAACACATTACTAATGATGTAAACCTTTCAAAGTAGAAGACAAAGTTTCAAACAGATTGCTATAAGCTTGATATGAAAATGGTCAAGAAATCATTTCTACAATGGTATGATTAACTTATAGGTTAATAAGTTGTTACCAAGCTTACAGCTGCAGAAAACCATGAGGTCTTTGGAACTATGACTGAATAGAACAGAAAAATGGCAACTGGTAAATGGATAATATCCCAGTAAAAGCATTGTACATACCCTTTGGCTCAAGCCTATGCTATAATTTTCTTCTTCTTCTTTCGGCTGCTCCCGTCAGGGGTCACCACAGCAGATCAACTGTTTCCATTTCTTCCTGTCCTCTGCATCTTGCTCTGTCACACCAAACACCTGCATGTCCTCTCTCACTACATCCATAAACCTTACCTTAGGCCTTCCTCTTTTACTGTTACCTGGCAGCTTCATCCTTAGCATCTTTTTCCCAATATATTCTGCATCCCTTTTCAGCACATGTCCAAACCAACGTAATCTTGCCTCTCTGGTTTTGTCTCCAAACCTTCCAACCTGGGCTGACCCTCTAATATATTTATTCCTAATCCTGGCCATCCTCGTCACACCCAGTGCAAATCTTAACATCTTCAGCTCTGCCACATCAAGCTCTGACTCCTGCCTTTTTGTCAATGCCACTGTCTCCAACCCATATAACATAGCTGGTTTCACTACCCTCTTGTAGATCTTCCCTTTCAGTCTTACTGGTACTCGTCTGTCACAAATCACTCCTGACACTCTTCTCCACCCACTCCATCCTGCCTGTACTTTCTTCTTCACCTCTCCTCCACACTCACCATTACTCTGAACTGTTGATCCCAACTATTTAAACTCATCCTCCTTCGCCACCTCTACTCCCTGCATCCTCACCATTCCTCTATCCTCCCTCTCATTCACACACATATATTCTGTCTTAGTCCTGCTGACCTTCACTCCTCTTCTCTCTAGAGCATATCTCCACCTCTCCAGGGTCTCCTCCACCTGTTCCCTACTCTCACTACAGATCACAATGTCATCTGCAAACATAGTCCACAGGGACTCCTGTCTGATCTCATCTTTTAAAATACAATATAATAGAGATTTGATAATTGCTGCTAAGGATGGAAAATTTCTTTCTCAAATATGCTTTCACTCCTAACATGAGTGTCTAAAGAGAATGCTGATTTAGGTTTTGGTCTTTATAATTCAGGATTGGAATATGAGGTTTTGTTACAAATCAGTGGTTAGAAAAAGCTTTTAATGAATGAGCTCTCTGTGCTCTATCTTGAGGATGGTATATTATTAGCAGTAAGTTAATCACCAGCCATATAGTTCTCCAAATCTATTAAATGCACAACATTACCAGACTATCTGGCATAGCTTGAAGGAATGCAACTGCTGCTGTATGACTTTCTAGGGCAAAGAACTCATGGGCTGTAGCTGTTGGGCCTCTGTTTGCAGTGCTGATTAATGGTGGATATACTATTAGGCAACATGCAGCCTGGGTTCAACCGTGCCATGGCTACCATCAGAAAGTCTAAACCAACTAGTCAGTGTAATGGTGACATTTTTTAGAAACAAATAGGTGCTGTTTATTCTTATGCTTTTTTTTTGCATTTACCATAAAGCTTTTAAGACAGTAATAGTATCAAAAAAATTGTTGTTGTTGACTTCTAGTATTACTGGGAGTATATGTTGGCCTTCTGCTGTTTGAAATGTGCTTTATATACAATAGATGTATAAGTAGGTACTAGGCATACAGTCCAGGAAACCATTAATGAACTTAACCAAAATTTCCAACTGCTCCAGTACACTGTCTGGTTAAGTAACATGGACTCAAACCCTGTACCACAGGAAGTAGCTTGTTTACAGTTCAAAGCCTTTAATCCTTTGCACCAAATGCCAGAATACCTCTTTCTTTCTTGCCTTTTGTTTAAAAAGATAAAGCTACATAAAATAGTGTATGCAGAACACTGTGTATGCAAGATGGGATGGAGGCAACACATTTTGTTCATTGCATTTCTTTTAAATGTGCCTGCAGCTGAGTGGGGACAGTCAAGCATACAACAGTCAGTCTTGCCTTCAGATGAGACTAAGATGCAGAACATATTATGCAGCCATAAACACACACACACACACACACACACACACACACACACACACACACACACACACACACACACACACACACACACACGCACGCACACGCACACACACACACACACACACACACACACACACACACACACACACACACACACACACACACACACACACACACACACTCTGTTTCCTTTATTTGTCATCTTTTAACAGAACTGACTGGCTATCTGGGTGGCTGTCTCACCATCAGTAGTCACTGCGTCACACTTTCACTTCCTCAGTTTTTTTTCCATGCCATTCTTCTCTGTATACATATTTGTTCACATATTGATGCTCTACCCCCCACCCTCCACCCCCACACACACACAAACACACATGACATCCAGTGATAAGTGAAGAGTTTTAAAATAAAATATAAAATAACCTCTTTTACTGTCTTTGGAGAACCATTTTGTTTCTCATTGCTATTTTTATTTCTGAGTGAAAATAATGATTTTATTCTCTAGTGTGATTTGTAGACTCCATCTCTCCCCTCACCTAGTGCCTGACAGTTAAAAGGTCTGTCTCAGACCCTTTGTTAGTACCAGCAAACCTACAATAAAAATAGAATGTACAACTCAAATTCACCATCACAGTTTGCATTCTGTATAGTTTTTGTGTTCTTCTAGCCAAAAGGAGTCTTCACTGTATTTATAACTCGTATTACTAACAGAGATAAAGGAATAACAATAAGGTTTTCTCCAATAGAATATCTGCAAAACAGTCACAGTTATTTTTTTTTAAATAAATCAGTCTGCCCTCTACAGCATAGCGAGAACAGAAAGGAGTGATGAAAGCATAATAAGATATGAAGATTGGTTATAACCAGGACCAATGATTTTCCTTTTTCCTAGGAAAAATACAAGTAAATCCCAAATTTTGACTGATTGTTAATGGAATTTGGCATTTTAGGCCAGTGAACTCATTTATCATAACTTATATTTCTTCTGTATCTACTGTTTATAATCCCGCCAATTTGCTTTTTGAGTGTTCTCTACTTCCAGTCCATTTTAAGATTGTGTATACATACCAATGCACTGAAAATTATAATGTCATCATAGTAGTGGTTACAATTAAAAATATTATATACTTAATTTTTAAAGTCTATGGATGTATTGACAGCACTGGTATTAAAAATAGTTTCCATACTGAATAATTGGCAAGATCTTACATTTAGTATTGTAAACAACATGAAAGAGGATGTTTTTTTTCCAAAAACATAAACAATGTGGAAGTATTTCTGAAGGAATGGAAAAATAAGAGATACTGAAGAAATCATCTATAGACAGAGTATTACAAGAAGAGCAGATAACAGATATTCATGTCACTAAAAACATTTTACATACCTCGGGTTGCATGGTGCATTGTACTGTTTGTTGAGAATGTTCTAGTATGCACACTGAAGAACATGGGAGACATTGTGCTGACTGATTCTGGTTTACACCAAAGAGGCACAGAATTCCTGAAGAACACATCTAGTGTCTCACCTTCAGCTGATAGGCATCCCTTCCATTCCACAAATCTCTCAAACAATGAAACACTCATCTTACCTTTCCTAACTCCAAACAGGTCTCCAAGAGAATGTTTATTTAATTCTAAAAATGATTGATATCTTTCACATATACAAGGGCAGAGTGATAAATGACATTGGCAATTACAGCTATATCAGTCATCTCTTCATTAGTGAAGGTGATTGAACATGTTGTACTCAAACAGATAATAAGCGTTTGGTTTCAAATTTTTGTTGTTAAACAAGGCATGGTACAGATAGTACTCCAATTAAGTTTTCAGAGCACACACTCTGCAGTACAAGGATGATAGCCTTGTTATACAAGGTCTGTTATTAGACCTCTTCAAGCATGGACAACTGCCAAAGCCTCCTTTCTTCGCTTGAGCACCTAATCATCAGTGTCCACAGGGTTTTAAATATGGGTATCTTCCTTTGAAAATGCACCCAAAGAAGCCTGCTAGTCACTGATGGAGTCCAGCAGGTAACATCACTGGGGGAATAACTTGTACAAGTACAGTGCCTTACTTTTTAATTTCTCCAAATCTTTTGGGTTTCTAATACCATGATAGGAATGGACCCCATTCCTAAGTCAAAGTACGATTAAAGTTCATGAAATTCATATTGTTTCACTCTTTGATGTCAGCCAAAAGTGCTCTTCGCAGCACCCGCAATGTGCCCAGTAATGACTCCTGTAATTCATACAGAGTTGCATGTATTGGTAGTGTATCCAAATAAGATTTTAGACTCTTTTATAAGACCTGTTGCTCCTACTACTATTGGAACTATTTGGGTATCTTTCTTCCACATTGTTCTCATTTCTACTTGCAAATCCTGATATTTTATAACTTTGTGTCTCTCTGTGGGTAGGACACTGTAGTCACTGGATGTGGAGATTTCAATAATCAATGCTACTTTTGTCTTCTTTTCCTAGACCAGTATATCCAGTTTTCTAGGATCTATCTTTTGAACTGTTGGTAATGGATGGTAATGTAGAAGTACAGTGCCTGTGTGGTAGTGCTACTATAATGTGAAAATAATTTTCTCTACTGTTCACCAAGCACCTGGACTACAAACCACAATATACACTATGGGTAACTGACTAATATTTAAAACCTTCTTTTCAAAGTTTCCAGTATATAAGGCAGTCTGTTTGGCTCCTTAATATGGGACATCAACAGAATGTCATCATAATACTAAAAACCCTGAATGGAATATGACAAATTTGTCCACCACATGGGGTACTTAGCTTTTTTAACCAAGACAAAAGCACAGTGCACACAAAGCAGACAGATATTGGTACAAAAACATTAAGAAGCCCAGAGCCATAATGCAGTAACAGTGATTCATGCATTCTTAGGTGGTTTCCATAATTACTTGGTGCTTGGAAATGTCAGCTGGTTAAAGATTTGATTAACTTTACTTAAATAGTCTTCCTGCACCACATAAATAGAAAGTCCACTATCCACATACAAGAACTTCATTTACTTTCTTTGGAGAGCCATTTTCTTTCTTTTTTTTTTAAATTATTATGACAGCCTAGGCAACGGTGTTGACAAATGCTTGTAATAGCAGACATGATGTCTTTAACTAACCATTGCCAAGAAACTGGTTTTAGTCACTTAGCAGTGAAGAAATACTGACTAATGGATTTCTCTCTCTGCTTTCCTGACTGTCTTGTAGTGTTATTTTTAGTCTGTTTTTGACTGAACAATTCCACTTGGCACATTCATCTTTCCCATCTGTGTGTATATGTGTGTGTGGATTTTCGTAAATATGTATAACTGTGACATCTCAAATATCAGTTACTCTCTTTACTGCAAAGTACCTTGACCTTGGAATTATCATATTTAGTTAGTGGGAATTAAGAGATGCTAGGGAACATAGCCTTCTTGCTAAAATACATTTATTTTACTTTATATTTGATATATTAGGAGAGTTAAGAAGATGATTACTTTACTTGCAATAGTTTCTACACCAGGATGATCTCACTAAAAAGTGGCATAAGTGCTCTTAGAATTTTAAAATAACGAATTCCCATTTTGTATCTTTTCACAGTTTGAACTATTCTTTTGCATTGAACCAAGTTAAATAAACTGTAGAAATGAACTTATTATTTCTCTTTTCCATTCTATTAATAAATGTATAAAAAAGAAAATAGCTGTGAATTTGTTAATAAGACACCTGATACTGTTGATTTTAAACCTTGTCTACTAAACATTTTAACTTTAATTTCCATTTAAAAAGTCCTGCAATAGAAAGTACACATATACAGTTTTACTTATATTGCTATACCTTGACTAAACATTTGTTTGATAAACCCAGAAGAGAAAGTGTAATTTCCCAACAAACCTTGCAAATGGCAGTTACTAGCAGTCCCAACAAACCTTGCAAATGGTAATTACTAGCAGCAACCTTCTAAAGTTAGACTACAGATTTTAATTTCCTAATGTCGTTAAGCAGGGTTATGAGATAGTTTGCAGATACACATAAATTATTATCCTTCCAAAAATGTAAATCTCCTAAATACAGAAACTAGTTAGTTACTAAGATTTTGTAATTTTAGTGCTGACATTATGATAGTTGACTATGTAGCTCTCACTCCCTAAAATTCATAACAAATAGATCAGTGCCTTTATGGGCTTTGGCATAATGGTTAAGGTCTTTTCCTCACAGACACAAGATGCACAGTCTGATTTTTCGTTTTGAAAGGGAAAACTGGCTTAGTTTAAAATGGCCTGTAAGGGCAGCTAACCTAGTACTTGACAATGAACCTATATTACCAACTCAGTTAAAATCGATTCCAAAAGCACAACTTTTGATATAATCAGCAATTTAGATTCCATAATTAAAAAGACAAATAGTGTATGTTTTACACTGTATTTTATATATTAATTTCATTTCTCCTCATGGTTTCTTTCCATTACCATGTTTCTTTTATAGATGGAGTTATTTCTGAAGAAACATACAGGATAAAATATTAATCTTCATTTTTTTAGTTTGTATTCTCAGCCTAACTTGTCTTATTTATAGACACCATACTGAAGTAATGCCTTGCTTCTTATCTTTTTATCTCTTGAAGCAGGATCTGATATGCTAAATATTTAGCAAAAAGTCGTTTTTTTCTTTGTTTTGGGATTGCTTTGTTGCTCCACAAATGGTTTTGAGAAGAAAAACTTCTTGGATAACTGCATGTTATCTTACCTAAAAGGCATCTGCTAAACAGTGAGTCAGCGACTGTACTTGATTTTACTTAATGCCTTCTGGGTCTGCAATATGGCTGAAAATGGTCCTAAGACCATCCATCCATGTGGTTAGCAAACAAGCAACCATAATCAATTAGTCAATCAATCAATCAATCAATCAATCAATCAATCAATCACCTACTCAATAAACACATTTTCATATTCTCCTTCACATGAGAAAGCTAAGTAATTTCTATGGGAAGCCTAGATGTCAGTGGAGTAACACACCTTAGGAAAACGTTTTCCTAAATATAAGGAGCAAGAACATAGAAAACCTATTTAATAAATCTGGAGGAAGTTTTTCATCTGCATAGAACAATGACCTCTTTAGCATTCAATTAAGTGTGTTGATCCTCCCCCAGATTACCAGCTGGGGGGAGGGGAGGTGCAGATGGAACACCAATACATCAATGGACAAATCTGTTCTTTCACTGATAGGGAACCATCCAGTTCCTTCCTAAGTCACACAGTAGTATTTCTGTTGAAAGGATTGCAGAAAGGATCATCAGGTTCTAGTCAGCACTGTTTTTAAAAGATGCCAACATATCAAAAGAGCAGCCATATACCAGCTGTTGTGCATCTGCACTATTAAAACTGACAAAAGGTTGTAAAACCTTATGCATTCAAGAAACATTAAACCTGACACACTGCAGCTGTCAAGCTCTCCCCCCTATATATATTTATACACACACACACACCCACACACACACACACACACACACACACACACACACACACACACACACACACACACACACACACACACACACACTCACATATGCAAGCATACACACAGACATACATGCATGCATGTGCACACACACGCACACACACACACACACACACACACACACACACACACACACACACACACACACACACACACACACACACAGTTTGTTTTGTCTTGGAATTCAACAGGCACTTTCCTAACGAGGAGGGGAAGTTCTCCAATCCCTGGCCAACCCAAGTAGTTAAGAAACAAGCAATTATAATCACTCAATCAATCAATCAATCAATCAATCAATTAATCAATCAATCAATCAATCAATCACCTACTCAAACAAATTCACATATTGTCCTTCACATGATAAAACTAACTAGTTTCTATGGGAAGGCTGGGATTTCAGTGAAGTAACACACTTTAAAAAAACTTTTCCCTAAATAGCAGGAGCAAGTACATAGAAAACCTAATTACCAAGTTTAGTATTCAAATCTGACTAGCTTTTTAATTGAACCAGGTCTACTAAACAGTGAATTTAAAACATTTTTTTATGAAAAGACGTGATTTCTTTCAGTCCAGTGATGTAATTTCCTTTATATTACAATGTCTGCAGGAGGGTAAAGGAAATGCCACCTAATATTGTTTCCTTCACTTTTTTTCTGAGACAGCTGGCATTCAATGAAAATAACTGCCATTTACTCTTTTATTTGTTCAACAACCTGTTTGATGAGTGGTTCCATGAGTTATGATCTGGCCCAAAGGCAACAAAGCTACAGACACATAGGTTCATAGGTGTGTACTAGGCTAATGGCCCTGGAGCCTTTACAAGCCTAGCACATAGAAGTGCCCTGGCATCGTGGCGTCTGACGTTAGTTCCCAGTGCCTCTATCAAGTAGAGCCACTGGAGTGATCCCCAGGGTGAACTTTCTATTACCCATCCACTCATCAAGATTTCTTTTGAAGAGGGACAGCAAGGTGCTCTGCTTGACATGTATGAGAAGTCTATTCCAGAGCATGGGCAGTCTCTGGGTGAGGAACCTGTCCCTCCAGCATGTTCTGTTGATTGTGGTAATGAGGTTGAGGTCTCTGGAGCATGTGGTGTGGAGGGATTGGGATTTCCTTAGCTGTAGCATTTCTAACAGAGGTGGGTCAGACATGACTTTGTATGTCAAGCAAAGACTGGCTCTAAGTAGGCAATATGAGACAGAGAATAGATGGAGTCTTTTGAGTCTGTCCATGTAGGACATGTGTTTAATGCCTAGGATCCTCTTCGTGAGGTACTTCTGTGGCCTCTCCAGCTGTTGCAGGTGTCTAGTGAAGTACATGCCAAATGAAGCATTATACCCAATGATTGGTTTAATGAGGGAAGAGTAGACAGATATGATGACCTCTTTCTTCCTGGATGCAAAACCCTTGGTAATGAGATGTGCCACATAGAAGGACTTTCTGACCACAGTGGCAAATTGGTGGTCAAAGGAGAGGTTGCTGTCAGCCTGTGTACCCAGATCTCTTATAATGCCTTCAGTGTTCAGTGGGCTCCTATCAATGTGGTAATTAGTGGGAACTGAGTTTTTACCAAAGGGGATGATGACACATTTTTGGCATTACGCTTAAGGCCATGGCCATGGTTTATGCTTAATAGCCAACCATTAGTTAAAAAATGCAATGGTTTAATTAGATAAGGTAATAGCACAGAACCATAAGAAAAAAAATCACACAAGACATGTATTCATATTATTTTATACTAAAGTGCATGTATCTGACATCTTAAGAACAGTAAAGTGTCAGCTGCACACAGCTAACTCAAACTATATGTGTATATATATATATATATATATATATATATATATATATATACTAAGAAATGAACTTTGTGACAATAACAGCTTTCAAAGAATAGTAAATCACACCAACAACTCTTGTAGTACTTTAGCACTTTTGTCTTATTTATTATCAAGACTTCTTCAGAAAGACATGTTTCATAACTGTGTGCAACCATTTTCACTTCCTTTAAATACATTAGTTCTAGCAGGCCATTTAAATGAACAACAGTTCCTTTCCAATAGTAAAGTGTGAACACGCAGGGTGCTGTGTGCATTTTCATTAACATTACAATCGCAGTTACATAAGGTAAATTGGTCAGACAGTAATAGCCTTGTGGTGCCGTGTGTATACTAATAGGGATCGTGTGCAAAAAGGGATCGTGTGCAAAAGCAAAAAAAAAAAAAAAAAAAAAAAAATTATGGGGGAACCGGGAAGGATGAGAGTCATGTTGTGGTAATTCTAATATTAACACCCAGATTGGTTCGTCCCTGAGGAGACAATCCAGAAATTACGTATAGTTACTTTGCATAACTTATGAGTCCATGCCTCCAAAGGCAAGTAAAGAAGGGCACGGACGAAGGTGGAGGAGTCAGGTAGAGAGTCCTACTATGCTTGGGTATCAGTGTGTGTGTGCAGAGAAATGTGTGGGTATGCCACTTGAGGGGGGAGTGGGAGGAATGTGATGTGGACTTGAGGGGGGGCTGTTTGAGGGCCGACCATGACACAGAGTGTGGAGCCGGGGTTTGATGGGTAGGAGAATATAAATAGCAGAGAGTCCCAGAAGACAGGGTCAGTGCAGATGGTACTGCCTGTGGGCTGGTTCAGATGGTACCACCCCTTGAATGGCTGCGTGAAAAGTGAGACCAGGGGGGTTGTTGGTGGGGTCGGCGGGGCTAGTCTGGTGACTGGCAGCGTGTGTGTAAGGGGTAGGGGAGGCAAAAGTCAGAGAGAGAGGAAACACATTATATTCTCTTCCACAGTTGTAAATCCATAAACATATTAAATCCACTTGCACAACTCTTCAAACCCTATCACATTTCAATCGCTATAGCTTCTAAGTGCACATTTGATTTCCAGGCTCACGTTGAGTAAGGGAGAAAGGGAACACATTAAATCTGCTTGCACAATTGTTAACTTTCAACCCCTATCACATTTCAATCTCTATACCATTTAAATGCACATTTAATGTTCAGTGTTTCGTTGAGACCTGGATGGACATCAGCTCTCAGTTCTATCTGCCATTTTAATTCCCGGACTTGCAGGAATGTGTCCATGTCCCCTACAAACTCTGTTATTTGAATGCCTTGGCTAAACACAGTGCTATTTGCCCAAACTTCACAGGATTCAAATTCACAGAGTTGGAAAAAATAACAGAGTTTGTAGGGGACATGGACGCATTCATGCAAGTCTGGGAATTAAAATGGCAGCTAGAACTGAGAGCTGATGTATTTAAAGGAAGTGAAAATGGTTGCTCACAGTTATGAAACATGTCTTTCTGAAGAAGTCTTGATAATAAATAAGACAAAAGCGCTAAAGTACTACAAGAGTTGGTGTGATTTACTAATTTTTGAATGCTGTTATTGTCACGAAGTTCATTTCTTAATTAAAATTTTTTGTCTTCGTTCATTTTTTGAGTGTGGTTAATTTTAGTTTTATATATATATATATATATATATATATATATATATATATATATATATATATATATATATATATATATATATATATATATATATAATGATATCATGATATCATCATTGTATGATGTAATCCATGTCATTCCCAGACTGTGCCAATAAGCTGTACTGAAACTCAATGACTGTGATTCAGATTCCTTTATAGATTTTTTCATCTGGACTATTACACATAAATGCTTCAATCTCACTGCTGCAACATATTTTATTCTTATTGATACAGCTGTTCTGCCCATGTATTAATGGTTGATGCTTTATTCCATTGCTTTGTCACAAGAACAGCACTGTATACAGTGGATGTTAATATGTTATGCAATATGTGCTCGTCAGTGTTGTTTACTACATTGTACGTTCTTTACATCAAATAAATAACTTAATGTAAGCCCCACTCATGGTTGTCAAAAGTGCCACAGTGATACCTTGGTATTGCTATTCGCAGCAGTATACCATGACTTTGATGAATCTTAGCCTTGGTATCTTGAAGATGATATGCAGGAGTCTGACAGACTACATGGAAGCTGAACAAACTGTTGAAGAATTATTTATTTGTAAATTTATTTGCATTTATTTACCTGGAATGTCTGACTAAGTTAAAAGCCCCTTTTTGGTGGAGGACCAGGGGGAAAAGCACCAAAAAAGTAACAGTAATCAGTTGACCAAATATATGTGTAAGATACAAATACATAGCATATAGCTGAACAAATGCACGTATACGATACATAGAGATAATAGATCATTGTTTAATTCTTGCACAAAAGGGGATTTCTTGATTGTATAAGGTAAAGAACATAATGCAATACTGCATAATAATGACTGATGTGCTAAGACTTGTATCAGCATGTAACATGATATGTATTTCATGGATAACAGTGAACTTCACATTCTGACAGCATTCAAATAAAAACAAGTTATGAACAATTTACTATAAGAAGGAGGCTCACATAAATCAGAAAATACATAGCATATAGCTAAACAAATGCACGTACACGATACATAGAGATAATAGATCATTGTTTAATTCTTGCACAAAAGGTGATTTCTTGATTGCATAAGGTAAAGAACATAATGCAATACTGCATAATAGTGACTGATGTGCTAAGACTTGTATCAGCATGTAACATGATATGTATTTCATGGATAACAGTGAACTTCACATTGTGACAGCATTCAAATAAAAACAAGTTATGTCACATGATTCAAGACTGCATTAAGTTAACAAAGAAAGGAAAAGAGACCAGTATTGTCCTAACCAGGAGTGAAAGAACAATTTAGTATAAGAAGGAGGCTCACATAAATCAGAAAAAAAATGAAAGACTGACAGGCTATCTTTTAAGGAAATGAAGGGGAATATGTCTACACAACTGTTTTTCATCTACATGTGGATAGTTAAAAAGGTGAAGGCAAAAACTGTAGTGAAATTAGCTGACTGACTAGAATTGAGGAATACCCTCTGTATATCATAATGCTGATGTTAATTTGCAAATTAGCCTAAGTGGCTGAAATGGTGAGCTAAGGGAACATAAACTGCTTACTTTTCTTATCAAATCTTACAAAGTGAACTATAAACTCAGCTCATTCTCAAAGACTGAAAGCAGTAATACCTGTTTCTATAACTGTATCAGACAATTGAATGGTAAGAAAATACAAATGTAGCCTGTTATTAATAAACAATGAAATTATTAACCACTCACCAGACATAAAAAATGTCATTGCAGGAAAACATTGGACGTTTTTACAATAAGCAAATAAATATGCCAATGCACTAGACAGACAATAAGAGACACCACTTACAAAAGTACAGACATGGTTATTGCTGTCACAAATAAAACCAAATATCATGTTTTGTGGGAGCAGAGAATATACTCTGGTGGTTCTTTTCACAGAATCAAGGAAAACCTGACAAAACCGCCATTAAGCATGTTTAATGAAATGTCAGTATTTGAACACATCCCTGGATTACAGCAACTGGTTACATTTGTAGCTATTCACAAATAGGGGATCACATTTGGCCCAAAGAAATTTAAATCCAGCAGCCTGACCAGAGTTCCATATAAAACATTTAGATACTTATCATGGAGTGTATCCAAAATTATACATGGGAGCTGCTTATGTTAGATGTAGAACAGAATGAGTTTGTTAAAGGGAGATATCACCTTTTAATTTGTGGTATTTTTGAAGAGGTCACAATGGACTTGATAAAGGTCTGACAGTACATACTGCTTCTCTTATGGTTACTTAAGAACTCAGCATGATCGACTATAAACAAAAAACACACAAAATAAAACCATTAAATGTATATTTGTGTGAAAGCTAATAGATAAAACCCTGGTTAAACAACAGGACACAACAGGTCAAGGTGGGATGTTACAATTCCACCTCAACAGAGATTACCAGTGCGGTCCCTAGGAATTTGCATTGGGGCCAATTCTTTTTGGACTATTCTTCTCAGATACAAAAGCTGAAAGTGGACCATGTATAACCAAATAAGCTAATGACTATAAACGAGGGAACATAATTACATCAGTAAAAGATGTTGAAGTTTTCTTGATGGTACAAATAATACACATATGTGTAGTAGTAATACATTCACCTTTAATGTCAGTAAATGTCATATCATGAGATGTCACAAAAATATATAGATATAGTTTACTTGCAGATGTTTTTGTCCATATACACCTGTGTAGGAAGAAGTGTGGTTACAGAGGAGATGGAAAGGCAGGGCTTTACATGGATTGCTTGGTCCTGGGCTGTGAATGGTCTTTCTTATATTAGGCTGGTGAAGACAAGGTTAAGTAAGGATGGGTGAGTGATGAGGAGATGCTAAGGTCAGGAAGTGATATAATGGCAGCAGGAAGAGGAGAAGTTAGAGAGGTTAGAGAGCAGGTTTGAGAGTGGGTTGGCCTCTTTGGCATGGGTTTAGAGTAAGAAGGGTTTGGGTTTGAATGCCTCTCCTCCCCCCTCAAGCTGTTGAAGGATATGGCATTTCTAAAGTGAGTGGTGGTGGTGTACTGCTCTAAGGTTTTGATTTGGCCATTAGTGAATGATAGGTTTAACACTGCTTGGATTTGGGGGCTATTTTGTAAGTGTCCCCCACCCTGCCACTAGAACTGTTATTTATGTAAGATTCATAATTGTGTTGATTGTTAAGTTGAATGGTTATTAGTTTCTTAATGTATATAATGTATAAAGATATGTAAAAGTTTAATAATTGGGTCATAGTGGCAATTTGGTGGTGTTTTTCTGTTGAGCAGGGGTTTATGGTTAAGTTATGAATATAAGATAAATGTTCAAATTATAAAAATGGAAGCATCATTAAAGATCGGGGACAGTGATAGATAATTTACATTTTGGCCAGTATATTTCTGTCCATCAAAGTCAGAAAACAAACGTCTGCAGCACATTAAATTCTTAATGGCATACATTTCTAGTTACTCCAGGAAACTCACTGATCTGACAGATTGCAGAAACTAATGCTTTGTTTTGTGGCGTTCAAACAACCTATCTGAAAACCTTGAAACGGTAGGATTCTTTATTAATCATAATGTTGGAACTGTCATTATTTTCTATTTTATATAGGTTAGTTAGAGGTGGCGTCTCTCTCTTCTCAATAAGGTAATGTCTGATTCTGGTTGAAAGTTTATACCTCCTCCAAAACATTGGATGCTAACACCAGCCTAAAACCGAAAACAAAAAAATAATAGCAATAATACAAAAGGTGACAGGTACAATTTATATATATATATATATATATATATATATATATATATATATATATATATATATAAATGTGTGTGTGTTTTATATATTTTATTGCTATACGTTGTCCTGTTCGATTCTCAGCTAAAGCGTCTTCTGTGTGGAGACATGCGTGAATGGGCATACCTTCGTTGAAGGTTGTGCATCAGGACTGGCAACTCGGCATGTAAAAATCTACTGCCAATCATTAGCGGACCGGAGTTCCACTGTGGCGACCCCTAACCGGGAAAAGCCGAAAGACACAACAACAACAAGTGATTGCTATTTGTGGAAAATATTTTAAAGTGGAAAAAAATACTCCTGTTTACTTAAATAATGCTTGCAATGAAGAATGGTGTGCTGTTGTTCATTGTCACAGTTCTGTGCCAGATCAGGACAACCTAAACAGAGAAACAGTGTATCACTGTAGAAAACTATATTCCATTAGGACACAAATGTTTTACGGAGCTATCACATGGTATGAATCTGCCAGAAGTATAGTAAAATAAAATACATATGTAAGAAGAATAAATTGTAATAATATAAAAAAAGGAATGGAGACAGTGAAAGGGAAGGAGAGAGAGACCAAGATGGAGTGAAAAAGAGAGAAAGATTGAGAGAAAGAGAGACAGAGAGAAGGAGATGATGAGATATGGAGGGAGGAAGGGTGGGAGACGCAGATGAAAACTGTACATGACAATATACTATAGTATCATAATACCATGCAGGAAAATGTTAACGATTCATGTAACAACATAGCAACACAAAATGTGGATCCGGCACTTAAAGGTGGTGAATTCTGATTATGTGTGACGTAGGGACAAAAGGTATAAGGATACAAAGAATTAAAAGGAAAGCTACCTCAGAGTGATGTTTTACTGTGTTTTGGGTGTGATGGTGGAGTCTAAATTATAGTTAGGAAAATGGAGTGGTACGTTAATTGCAAGGAACATTTGAGCACTGCCATTCGTACTTGATGCAGTCAAAATTTTCAGTAAAAATGACATTTTAGGGTAAATGACATCTGAAACTGTATAATATCCCCAATACTCCCCTTACATCTTTGTTAAAGTGTGGCAGTTATGATTACCTAAAACAGTAGCAGGTAAGCAACCATTTATGTCCTTAAGTTATAGTAATACGCTGCATACATGTTTGATGTGTTGTAATAACACTTGGTGATAGCTAGAGCCAGATATTCTTTCTTGATGCAGGATAATCACTAAGGAGCTCTATATTCTTGGTTTATCCATGCATTGTACAGCCTGTGTCATATTTGTGAAAACATTATTTGTGATCAGAGAACTCCTGCCCATGTTTCTAATATAGGTAAATAAATTAATATGCTTATAGCAGTACAAGTACTACATGGCTACCATCATTACTGCTGTCGTTGGGTTTAAAAACTATGCACATTTTTTTGTAATGAACTGTGAATCAGGTCAGAAATTATGTACGTTTTAAATGATTTTTTTCTGCTTATATTTATTTTAAATTTATTTTACATGTGTTGACTGGGAACAGTCTGACTGAGCTGAAAATAGCCCCTTTTCAGCAGAGGCCTGGGGAGAGAAGCTCCAAAAAACATAATCCATATTATTAGAAATAAAAATTACAGATGCAAATGTTCAAAAACTAAAATTACAGAAGCATTTTCAAAGAAGCAAATATCAGGTGTTAACAATATTAGATTATGATATATTTAAACATCATCTCTAGTGTGCAGGCAATATGAGAAGAAACATAGACATACAGTCTTAAAGTATTAGTTCAACAAAGAACATTATTTGCTATCAGGGAACAGTTTAAAGGAGATATTTAGAAAAGAGAAGGGTTTCGCTAAAGCATAAGACATCTGAGATAAACGAGACTGATAGGTAAAGTCAGGGGGTAGCAAAGTAGAAACAGTGGTGAGTAGAGGATAAAAGTTTGATATATTGTTTAATTGGTAGGTAATTTAGGGATGGGGGCAATTTATGTTGGGTGGGACAGAGGCAGTACCAGAGAGTTTTTAAGTATTCTTTAGCTGCTGCTTTGAATTGTTTAGGTTGATTTTGTAATCTTATTTGGAGAGGACGTTTGTTCAATGCAATGGTAGGATGATAGCTATATAGGTTGTATCCCATATTAGTCCTAGGTTTGTAAATAAATAGTAGGTCTTGATCAGAGCTCCGTAGTGATCTAGATGGAGAGTAGTGGGATATATAGGAGGATAAGTTAGGGCAATAGTATGGTTGGTATAAAATAGAGTGTATAATCTGGAGCCAAGAAAGAAGAAGCAGGTTGGATAGTTCCAGCCAGCTTAGGTACTGGAGTGAAACACAGTGATGGGTTTTATAAGTATGTTGAGTATTGAATCTGGCTACCTTTTTGTATGTTGAGTTAAGTTTTCCTAGGAGAGTAGCGTTTAGATTTGTGAGTATTTGACAACCATATAGTATACAGGATAAGAGATAAGTATGGGTTAGGGCTACTTTAGCTTTGGAAGTGAGAAACTTTCTATTTCTCTGTAGAAGGCCTAGTTTTTGATGAGTCTTCCTAATACAATTGTTGATGTGCAAGTCAAATTTAAGTTGATCATTTATGGTGATGCCTAGGAGGTTAGAGCTAGCTTATGGTACTGGAGTCTTATTTAGAGACAGTATAGTGAAGGTAGATTTAAAATGGTTAAAAGTTTTAGGGAGAAAGAGTAAGAGTTTAGTTTTTTTGGGATTGAGAATTAATTGGTTGTTGGTGAGCCAGGTTTCCACTGATGTAAAGACTGCCTGATTAGCAGAGATAAGACCAGAGGGAGATTCAGAGATAGTGATCCGAGTAGAATCATCTGCATATTGTACAAGCGATGGCTGAGAGCAAGACGTATAGAGTAGATTGGTGAAAATATTAAATAACAAGGGACCCAATATGGATCCTTGGGGAACAACCATTTTTACAAGGAAGGGGAGGAAAGTCCGGAGAGCCATTTCAATGATTGTAATCAGTCAGAGAGATAGCTAGAAAACCAAGAGACAGTGGTAGGGGAGAAGTTGCGATTAGTCAGTTTAGCCAGCGGTAGAGAGTGTGAGACAGTATCAAAGACCTTAGAAAGGTCTAGAAATAAGCAGCATACAAGTTTGTTATTATCATGAGCCAGTGAAATAGTGTTATTAAAGGAGATAAAGACAGTGGTTGTACTGTGTTTTGGTCAGAAACCGTGCTGAGTAGGGGTAAGTAGGTTGTCCTGTGTGAGGTATTGTAGAGTTTGCTATGTATACATTTTTCAAGTAGTTTAGATAGGGGTGACAGAATAGCTATTGGCCTAAAATTAGTGATTTCTTGGAAGATGCCTCCTTTGTGGATAGGTAATATGTAAGATTCTTTCCAGATGGAAATTTTGACTCAGAGATAGAGCAGTTGATTAAGATGGATACAAGAAAAGCAAGAGTATTGGCAGCTAGCTGGAGGAAGTAGGAAGGAATGTTTTCAGCAGAAGAAGAGCAGGGTTTTAATTTGGAGAGTAGAGATTTGATGAGAGTAGTAGATACAGGTTGCAAAGTAAAGGTTTTGGAGGGATTGGAACTAGGAGATAGGACAGTGAGATTAGAATCCTTAGCAGGAGAAGGATTTGTATTAACTATCTTTGTTACAGTTTCAATAAAGGTGTTAAAGATAGCAGTTTCATCAGGTGTCTTATTTGTGTGGGGATTTGGAGGGGAAGGGTTTCCTAGGTGCAGTATCTGGTTGATTGAATTCCAAAATTTTTTGGGATTAGATTTTATTTGCTGTAAGAAGTTTAAAATAGAATTCCTTTTTATCTTTAGCAAGTGTTTTTTTTTTGTCAGGTTTCTAAATGCTCTGTACTTTTGCAAGTCAGAGGGGAGTTTACGTTTTGTCCAGATTTTCCGTTGTCTGTCCCTATTTCTCATTAGAGTGTGGGTTTCTTTATAGTGCCATGGGGATACTTTTGATTTCATTCTGTCAGTATGGAGAAGTGCAACAGAGTTTAGTATTTCAAGGAAGATTGAGTTAAATGATAGGATTGCTTCATCCAGAGTAAGATCATTAAGGTGACTCCAATTCATTCTAGTGAGAAGGGTCTTAAAGGTGTCAGGAGAGAAGATGGATAGTCTTCCACAAGTTATGTATCTATGAGGTCGGGTAAAATGGGGAGTGAATCTAGTGACTTTTATTGGAGAGTGATCACTAAGGGTATGGGGTAAGGTTTCAGGGTTATGATATAGAGATAGGTCAGATACTAGTATCCAGTCAATTAAGGTACTGCTTTATGGAGTTATGATATAGAGATAGGTCAGATACTAGTATCCAGTCAATTAAGGTACTGCTTTATAGGGTTATGATATAGAGATAGGTCAGATACTAGTATCCAGTCAATTAAGGTACTGCTTTATAGGGTTATGATATAGAGATAGGTCAGATACTAGTATCCAGTCAATTAAGGTACTGCTTTATAGGGTTATGATATAGAGATAGGTCAGATACTAGTATCCAGTCAATTAAGGTACTGCTTTATAGGGTTATGATATAGAGATAGGTCAGATACTAGTATCCAGTCAATTAAGGTACTGCTTTATAGGGTTATGATATAGAGATAGGTCAGATACTAGTATCCAGTCAATTAAGATACTGCTTTATAGGGTTATGATATAGAGATAGGTCAGATACTAGTATCCAGTCAATTAAGGTACTGCTTTATGGAGTTATGATATAGAGATAGGTCAGATACTAGTGTCCAGTCAATTAAGGTACTGTTTTATAGGGTTATGATATAGAGATAGGTCAGATACTAGTATCCAGTCAATTAAGGTACTGCTTTATAGGGTTATGATATAGAGATAGGTCAGATACTAGTATCCAGTCAATTAAGGTACTGCTTTATAGGGTTATGATATAGAGATAGGTCAGATACTAGTATCCAGTCAATTAAGGTACTGCTTTATAGGGTTATGATATAGAGATAGGTCAGATACTAGTATCCAGTCAATTAAGGTACTGCTTTATAGGGTTATGATATAGAGATAGGTCAGATACTAGTATCCAGTCAATTAAGATACTGCTTTATAGGGTTATGATATAGAGATAGGTCAGATACTAGTATCCAGTCAATTAAGGTACTGCTTTATAGGGTTATGATATAGAGATAGGTCAGATACTAGTAATCCAGTCAATTAAGGTACTGCTTTATATAGTGGGAGTGAACTCAGAGACAGCAAAGTCTGAGGATTTGATGAGAAGCCACTAGTAATGTATGACATCATATGATAGTTCTAGAAATGAGACAACATGACAGGAAGCTGAAGGGGCACATAGAGCAGCAGCTGAACAAGGTAGTAGTAATAATTTTCTAACTTGCTTATGTATCTCTGCATCTACCAGAGATAATATTGAGCTGGTACACACTGGAAAATATAGGTGGTTGGGATTGACTTTATGCAGTACAGTTAGTGCTAGTACACAGCTTATCTTTATATGCTGTTATGTTTTGCTGGCATAGGAAGAAACAAGAGTTTATGTGCAGTGAGACTGAAAAAAGGCAGGAAACTTTAAAAGGATGCTATATGTATGTGCCTAATTAGGATTTCTACTAATCTTCAGGCAGCTGGCAGTGTTTGTGGTCATTTTATTTATTAAACACTGGAAATACACATACACAAAATGCCCTTAATTCTAGGTAAATGGGGCCTTTGGACTGTTTCTTTATGCATTTGGGTATTTTGATACGAAGTACTTTTTTTCAGTGAATTGCAAGAAAATATGGTTCATTCAAGGGGGTATTGGGATAGATGGAATAGGATGGGAAAAGGAAAGTGGATGAGGCAGATTCATGAATGGTTATCTATAATACCCAATCACTAATAACAGACTAAATAGCCTTTTTCTCTCTGAAAATCTGTATTCTTGTCTTTTCATAAGTTAAACTGCCAGTTACAGCAGAAAGAATCTCAGTTCCACTAGTGTGCCCTTGGACATTTAATTTATTGGTTCAGGAAAGGATGAAAAGGGTTCCACTCTGGAGCAATCATAAAGTAGTCCCAGCGCAGTGTGAGGAAAAAAGGGGAAGGAGGCTAGATTAGTAGGGAGATGCATTTATGGAAGGCCTGCTCAATAAGGTTTAAACTAATGGACTGTAATGTAAGAGATGAGCACTAATGAATAGGTTGCCATTTTGGGAGATATGAAAAGTTGGCAATGGAAAGGAAAACACATAAGGGGTGGAAGGAAGTAGAAGTTCATTCAGCTGTACTGAGTGTGGGATTACAGAAATTTGGATGATGGAAGGCTGTGGTACTCTAAGACAGGGTACAGTCAAATGTTAAGATGAAAGGTGGAGACTCTGTAAAAGAGTAAGGGTCATTACTGGGTGAAGGTCATACCTTTGATGGTTTGGTTCTGGTATGGAAAACGTGAAAGGTTAGCATGAATTGCAGTAGAAGGTTTAGGAAATGGAGGAAGAAAAAGTAATGATGGCAGAGTCAGTTATGTGAAAGCAGAGCAAAGAATGACAGGTGGTAACATAGACTGGATTGGAGGACAGAAATTAAAGGGAAGAGCACAGTAAGAAGAGCCGTAAAAGTGTACATAGAGGGTGGTTGGAAGTAGATGGTTGCTGATGGATTGGAGAGTGCATCTGAGATTGGCAAGCATCTGTTATAAAAACAGAGAGGGCATGGATGTTGACTGAAACAGAATTGAATAGTGGGAAGATACATGACCAGGGAGAGTTGGGCATAATGAAAAATGAGATAGTTCATGTTAAACAGTGAAGATAGACAACCTCAGAAATGGTAGAGAATGACTTGAGCATAACCAACTGAGTTCAAGCACCATGGGGGGGGGGGTAGGTAAAATAGCAGTGGTGCCATTGATGTAGGATGTGTTCTACTTAATTGGTAACTCTTTAAGGGGATAAGGTAAGACTGGAAGAGGAAAAACTGAGTTAAGGTTTCCATGATGATACAATTTTTTGCATTTAGTTTGAGGCCATGACTTTGGCACCAGTCATTAGTTGCTGTGAGACCCTCTTGTAGTATGTTATCATCTGGGGAGTCGGTGACAGCACCCAACTTACAGTATTCGGCAAACTTGGTCAGCCACAGGCCTTTTGCCTTTGCCTGTACCTCTGAGAAATAGATGCCAAACAGTAGGGGTCCCAGGACAGATCCCTGGGGAATTCCACTAGTGAACGGTCTGTTATCAGAGAGGAGGTGCCTATTTTGACTTTGAGGGTCCTGTCGGTGAGCCAGTTGGCCACCTATCTGATGAGATAGGGATTTATGCCAAGTTCTGTTAGCTTTAAGATGATGCCCGAGTGGGGGATTGTGTCAAAGGCCTTGGCCAAGTCAAGGTAAGCTGTATGTACTGACCTTCCCTCATCTAGGGACTTGGTGAACGTCAAAGAAGTCAACCAGGTTCAACAGGCAAGATCTGCCCTTGATGAATCTGAACTTGGTAGGATCTTGTGCTTGGTGATTGCCCACGTCCTTGTTTATGAGATCCATAATAATACTCTTCATGGCTTTACAAATCATACTTGTCAAGCTAATGGGGTGATAGTTTCCAGGGTCAGTAGTGGCATCACCTTTGTGCAAGGGGATGACAATGGCGGTTCTCCACTCTGCTGGAATGAAGCCAGTAATTAGGCTGTGATTGAAAAGGGTGCTCAATGGCGAAGTCAGTTCTTGTTGGAGATGGTGCAGAATACATCCTGGGATACTATCAGCTCCCGTGGAAGCTGTGTTTTTTACCTTGGATAGGGCCTGTAACACTTGCTCTACAGAGATGTGAAGTGCAGGACAAGTATCTGGGATGTCAAAAGGGCCTTTGTGGGGGGACAGGGGGGCAAAGTTTGCACTAAACCTATCTGCTAGCAGGTTGCCTAAGTTAACAGGATCAGTGTAAGTGATACTGTTAAGTTCTAATTCAGAACAAATCTGGTCTTAGTAGTGTCCATGCTGTTTTCTTTAGTTATACTTAACTTCCTTCTGATGTTAGATGTATTTCAGTTTTATTTGTAAAATAATTTTATTTATTGTTCTATTTTTAGAAGAAAAATGCCAACTGCGCCCACATTCACATGTTTATTAATAGAACCTGCAAGGTCACAAGAAGGTGATGATGCTATCTAAGGACAAGAAGTATTTCTGAAAGGATATGCTGCTTGTTCTGGGAGAATAAGTTTAAATGAAAGGCTAACAGAGAAGTTTATCTTCACCTCTGAGTATGATATGAATCAGTTGTGATAGTGGATTCTCAGAATTATGAACTGGGATTTGCAGGGTCTACAGTGTCTTTATCTGACTTTTTTAAATTTTCAGGCCTAAATGTATGAACCTGATGTATCACAGATTGAAATAATATGAAGTTATTTGAAATGAAACTGGAAATGCCCAAGAACACTATGTAGGTATTAATGCTTGGTGAGTAGTTAGAAATAAATGTTGACTGTACATGAAACTAAATAAAAGGAAATTTGCTTGATATCCATAAAATGAGCACCAGTGGTGAAACAGATAGTACAATACAATATCAAAAGAGATCAAACTAGTGGCATTCATTGGAAATGTTGAATAATTCCAAAACAGGTATCAGGAAATGAAGGCAGACAAGCTGGTGCCTGTCTAGAAAATGGAGTGTTAAAAATATAACAAAAGCAAACAGAAAGATGGGCAGGAGCCTGTAACCAAGCATTACTCAATATGTATGTATAGAGGATTTAGTTTTTCATGTTTATTGAAGTTAGCAAAACAGACACTGCTGAACGGCAGTACAGTAACAGAAGGAATTATTTGTTTACAGTGTTTTATATGCCGATAACCTGTTACCATATAGGTGTTTTCTGAAGTGGTTTCAGTTTCTTCCTTTTTTCCTCCCTGCAGCTGACCATCAGATACCAATAACTCATCTCTTCATTCACCAGGCCTATTGGATCTGCCTAAGCCTCCCCTGGTGTCAACCTGACCCACAATCAGGGCTGGTGAGGAGATAGATGACACAGGTGCAACTAGGGAGTGTGTCTATCCTCCCCCACTCTGTGGCAGTTTTGCAAGCTGCAAGCTCTGCAGTTGCTGTCTTTGAGACATGCATGCTCACTTCTACATCTGAGCAACCTCCTGAGTAAGCCGTATAATGCTTACAAATGAAGAAACCAACCAAAAAAATGAATCGATAGTTCTTCAAAGTCCAAGCTACACATGTATATGAAATATAGCACAAAAATAAAAGAAAACAGCAGGACCCCCACAGCTAATGGCCTTAACTTTAAAAAAAGTATTTTATTGTATGATTCTAAATTCAACACGGCAGATGGCAGTAATATAGAGTCGGATTATAATCCTTCGAGCATTACTCTACAACAGAAATCGAACAATAGGTGAATGTAATTTGGAGCCTGTTACTGACGAGTTCTTTGACATTTTGAAATTAATAAGAGAGTTGGAAGATAGCCTGCATAAACTTAAGAAGCAGCAGTGTCAACGCCTTCATTTAGAGGCATGCCTACAGCATAGAATTTTTCCGAGAGGTATGCGAGTTCTATGCATGCCTGCATATGGGGAGTTACACCCTGACTTACTTAAAAGATGGCAACACCTAAATCTAGAATTTTAGTGCTGCATTATTTTAAACCTATAGACGATAAATTGCTTGAAACAATGCAAGCCCTTTTTTCAGAGAAGTGAACAATGTATGGGAGATAAACTGACATGTACAGTTGAGAATATGTTAAACAATCTGGCTTCTGTTGATTTAAAATTGCAGCACATAAAAACTCACAAGTTGTTGCAGGACTACAAGGATTTTCAACTGGGACACATTTTTGTTTGGCCCAGGGAGAGGGAAGATGTGAATAGAGTGCCAGAATGTGTTGATAGTGTATCAAATTGTATGAAGTCAAATTAAACTGTTCAACTTGCTGAGATGAATGTTATACTGTCTCTTCATAATGATCATTCTAATGTAGAATCAGCTCTTATTCCTGTTATTTTGGTGCTTCTGACAATTTCTCATACGTGATGAACTCTACAACATTAATACTTCTAGGACTGCACCAATGAATTTTGATTTGTTTGGAGCCAGGTTGAAGGTTGCTATGGCAACTGGGTTGTCCCCAACTACCGGTTATGACGAGAACAAAGAAGGGATTTTGATCAACCAGCAGAGGTCACCACAAGCAGAAACATTGAATGGAGTGAGAGCAAGAGATGAGTAAAGTATGGAGATAAATGAACTGATTTTTAATTTATCTAACTGTGTATTAAAACCTGAAGAATGCTCCCTGCTTAAGAGGGGCCTATCTTTTATTGCTGCTGTGTCTTCTAAAGTATGTGAGGTATTATTGGATCTGAGAGTATTTGCTCGAAATGTGACTTTAAACTTAATGTTTGGTAACAATTGTATTTCAAATACAATGGGCATTAGGAAACCGAGCACTTTTGTGCCTCAACTACCTCCTCATGTAAACACATTTGTTAAGGCCTGTGAGGATGATATATGTGCATTCCTTTACTCCTCACATAAGAAGCATTTGTATAATTTCAAAAAGGTAGAACAGAAAGCCTTATCAGCATTGAAAAATAATCAAGATATATGTATAATGCCAACTGACAAGGGGGGGATCTATTGTAATTATGAATTTGGTTGATTACCACAAACGGATGCTGTTAATGTTGGATGAAGAAGCTACTTATATAAAAATAACTAAATCAAAATTACTGGGCATTGTTAATTATGTACATGATACATTATATGAGCTTTTGATAAACAGGTTCATTGATAAATCTACTTATGATATTCTTTATGTTGTACATCCTGTTATACCTCTAATGAAAGGATTGCCAAAGTTGCATAAAAATGCTACTAACCACCCCTACGTCCTATTGTTGCTGAGGAGGGTTGGGTGATGCAACCTTGTTCAATTCTTCTAGAAAAAAAGTTTGAGGAACATTTTATCGATTTCCTTACTTTTTGAAAGATACTGGACAATTTTTAAATGATTTATATGAGTTTTTAAATCAGAGGGACAATACTTTAGGCTTGTTATTGGTGACCTTAGATATAAAAAAATGTTTACTTCTATTCCCAATGAATATGGTATTGAAGCAATAAGGTATGTATTAACTCATAAGAGTGAACTCACTACCATGACTGCAAATACTGTTTGTCTCTTGTTGGATCTTATTTTGAAGAATAATATTTTTATGTGTGCAGATGGGATCTATTTACAGCAATGGGGGGTTGCCATGGGTACCCCATGTGCAAACTCCTATGCTAATTTGTTTTTTAGTAAATGGGAAGATGAGCAAGTTCTGTCTATGAATGAGTATACCCAACATTTAGTATTTTATTGTTGCTTTGTGGACGATATCTTTATTCTGTGGGGTGGCACACAACAGGAATTAGAAGTGTTTGTGACATATCTGAACAGCACCACTGATTTTTTAGAATTTACTATGACATGCTCGTATACAGATATTGATGTTCTAGATGTACATCTTGAGGTTGATTATATGGGTAATTTGAGTACTTCTCTATGTCGTAAGAGATGTTGGAAAAACATTTATTAACACAGGATAGTATACATCCAAGACAAGTCTATCCAAATATTATAAAGAGACAATATATAAGAGACTCTAGGTTATGTCCTCTTGAAACAGAGTTCAATAGCACCATAGAATGTATGACCAATAATTTTATACATAGAGGATATGACAAGAATATGTTGAATGAGAATAAAGAAGTAGTATATGACAGAAGAAAGAATATATATAAACCATCCTTTTCATGTAAACCTTCCATTGATGGCCAGTCAGTCTATACTATTAATAAATAATAGTAATAATAATAATAATAATAATAATAATAATAATAATAATAATAATAATAAATATAGAGATCGTATAGTAAGATTTGGTACTAAGTATACCAATGATATGGGTTCCATTTGAGATATTATACACAAGAATTGGAATTATTTAATAACAGATGAGAAAACAATGTCATTTGTAGATGAATCTCCCAGATTTTTACCCAAAGTGACAATTATGTGGAAATGTAAAGTATAATAGGGTCAACACTGTATCAATAAGAATTGGTGCATATGCATGTTAAACTTGCCGTGCATGTGCTTTCATTTCGAAGGAACAAGTTTTTCAACGTCTAAGACTGAATTTTATATTCAGACCTCATGCTTATATGGATTGTTGTAATGAAAATGTTGTTTATATGGCTACATGTGTCTTATGCACAAGCTTCTATATAGGAAAAACTGATAAGAAGCTGAAGGATAGAATTAAAAGTAATTTGTATGACATTAAGAAAGGCAATGCTAAGAATGCTTTAGCCAAGCATAGCATGGAACACCAAAAATACACCTTTTCTTTTAGAGTATTACAATGTATATGTTCTAATGGTAGAAGAGGTGATCTAGTCAATGTCACTGAGAAAGCTGAATTGCATTGGATTTTAAAATTGCAGGCAAACAGATATCCAGATTTAAATGGATGTGTTTCATTGAAACCAGCCTTAGAAGAACATAAATTAATTTATTGAGAGAGGAGTTTGATTGGTTATGACTTTAAATCATGCTGGGGATTGGTCTATTATGTGTATTTAAATGTTTATCTCATTCATTGTTTTTAGATCTGATGAAGTGTTTATCTGTAAATGCAAAAGCACTTGTCTTTTATTAAAGTTAATGTTATTAGCCATGGTGGTCCTGCTGTTTTCTTTTATTTTTGTGTTATATAATGAGATATTTAGAGTAACTGTGTGTCATGTGATGCACAGCTCTTCTAGTGAAGTTTCAGTTTGATATGATTACACATCTCAGTGAGGATAGACCATATCTTCAGTGTCTCTATGTCTTTATGCATTTTTGTATTACAGAAGGCCAGCATTATCTACAGTTTTAATTAAATACATTTGATTTCAACAGTGGATGCATCTAAACTGTTCGAATGAAAGACTAGTCTACTGTGCCCACCCCAAGGATTAAACTCCCTCCATGGTTATAGCTATTCTTGTTTTCAGATGGAGGTGTAGGTTTTGGGGGGAGGATGACATAATGGTTGGGGTGTCAACAGCACAGCTACAAGGTACAGGGTTTAATTCTGAGCTCTGGTTATTGGCTATCTTCAGACTGACAGCCTAGTATTTACCTTCAGTACTTTTTTGTTACAAGAGCATATGAATAAAATGGATGTTTTGCATCAAAACATTTCATTGATTACCCATTGCAAATAGGAATAGCCAATAATCCTGAAAAAGGAAAAGTGTGGTATTTTCTGAATGGAAATGGGAACAAAAACTTGAAGGTATCTAAACCTTTTACTTATCCCGAAGAGTAGGAAGACAAAATAGCAACACTCCAAAAGAATATTAGAAGAAAAAGTGCACACATAAACCAAGAAAGTTCTATAAACTTTAATAACAAAACAATTCAAACAGTGTAATGCACAAAAGTGCTTTTGCAGAACTGCTGTTTGATCAGGGATTAAAAGATGTACAAAAACTACAAACACATTTAAATAATGTCACAAATGAAATGCATGACTGATATAAACCAATTAAATTAGCCTGATGTCTTAATTTCCTCCTACTTAGAACTGGTTTCAGATTATAGCATTCATTTAAATCAGGATCTCTTGTTGCATTCAACTCAGTAATTAAAGCATTTTCAACATTTTTAGTACATGTTCTAGTATCTCCATCTCTGCAATTTTCTCAAATCACCTGCAACATCATAAACTTAAACTTATGGGAAGCACCCACATTCATAATGTGCTTTGCAATGACATTATGGGACCTAGCTTTTTGCATATAGTAGAGATGCTGATAAATCCTTTCTTTAAAGCAGCTATCTGTCTTACTAACATAGAATGTCTTACATTCAGTGCATATAGCAACATAAACCAGATGTTACTAAAATCTGTATAACAGTGTATGTTATATTTCATACCAGTAACCGAATGTACAAAAGTCTTTTTTTTCCATAATAAATCTTTATTGTTATATTATTTTCAAACACAAATAAGAACAAAAATAACATATATTCACAAATCAAGCATTAACTAACATCACTAATAACAACACTCTATATACAATATTTACAAGAATGCTTCCATGTAATATAGTTAAATATAAAAAAGCATAAGAATAAATGCAAGTAATAGACAGTTGATTACTAAATTCTCTCCACACACATAAATAATTGTTAATATTTCCAAGTTGAAAATGCTATGCTAGTATAATATTAAAAATCTGTTCCCAAATTTTTGGATTATTAACATTTTTATTTTGTGGGTTTAATAGTAATTTATGAGCCAATACATGTTTTGTCGCTAGAACTCTAAAATTCTGCCATGAAGTTTTAGATGGGTCTAACCAATTTGAAGCTATATAAAGCTTCATTAATAGAAAAATATTAATATATATAATAATTTGTGATTTAGGGATCTCTCTCGGGGGAATATGCAGAATCATAAATTTCCATGATAACGTTGTACTCTGGTAACCCACCTTTTGAAGTTGGATCTTAAGGGAATTCCAAAGTTTGAAAATACATTTACAACTCCAGAACATATGAAGAAGATCAGCTGGTTGATTCTTACAGTATGGACAAGTTGGTGAATTTTTGGGATTAAATTTATGCAGGGTAAGACATGTATAATATGCATTGTTCCAAATCATCAACTGGGTATATATTAATTTTGAAGAGAAGTAGATTTGATGGTCAAGTCAATTGCTTTTAACATATTACTTCTATCTGTCAGTAAGATTTTCTCTTCCCAGTAGTTTGATAACAAAATTTTATCATGAAATTGAAATTCTTTAATTAATTGATTTGCTGTTGTGATATATTTAAGATCCTGTTGGAGAGCTTGCCACAACAAAGAACATCTATTAATAGCCTCTTCTTCCAGTTTAAAACTTTTAAAATAGCTTATAGTGAGTTCTCTAATTTGTCTCAGAATAACCAGATAATTTTTAGGTAAGTTAAGTTCTTGTCTTATTTGGTTGGCCGAACTGTCAAGATGTTTATATATATCAATCAAAGTTAGATTAACTATCAATGGAAACTTGTTGAGATCAATTAGTTGATTATTCAATTTTAAATTAGGATTCTTATGAAAGGGTTGAAAAACCATCATATGTTGAACCAAATCTAATAAATGAAATAAATTATGTAAAGAGAGTATGTTCATTTTGATGTGTTCAATAATCCCATAGCATTTCAATGTATCCTTACCTAAAAAAAGTATTGCTTTAGGATTGATATTTAACTTTAGAATATATTTATAATTCAGAACTACCCAAGGTGGTGTCCACTTAGTATTATTTATATCATAATTGGCAATTCTTAAAATTCTATTAGAATTTACAATTAAATAATACATTTCAAAATTAGGTAATTCCAGTCCTCCTCTATTTTTTGGGGTCATTAATTTATCATAAGATATCCTGGTTTTCTTTTGTTCCCAAATGAATTTAGCCAATTCTTTATGAATCCGTTTGAAAAACGACTTCGAAAGTAATAAATTGGCTGACCTAAAAATATACAGTAATCGTGGTAATATGTTCATTTTGATAATTGAAACTTTTGCTAATATTGGCAGTTGTAAATTTTTCCATCTCCCAAAATCAGAAATTATTTGTTCCCAGATTGCTTTAATATTATTATTATAAAAGTCTTTATTAACAGTAGAGAACTCAATACCTAGATATTTAATATTTTCTTTAAATGATACCTGTCCCACTAAGGGCAATAACAAAAAGGGTTTAGGTGTCTTTAAAGGGAAGATATTGTTTTCAAGTTAATTTTATAATTAGACACTTTTGAGAACTCATTAACAGCCTTCAATAATTTTTCAGTATCTGATAATGGAGATGTACAATAAATGCTAAGATCGTCAGCAAAAGCTCCCATTAATATTTTAGTTCCATAAATTATTGGGACATTATGATAAACATTTTGTTTAATATATAAAAACAATGGTTCAAGATAGATATTTAATAATAAAGGGGACAAAGGGCAAGCCTGGCGTGTTCCAGTCTTAATCTGTATTCTTTTAGAGAAGTTTTATTAATATACAATGTAGTATAGGGAATACTATATAATATTTGTAACATTTGGACAAACTCGTGATATATTAAAATATGGTAAAAGATCAAACAAGAAATTTGTATCAACCCTATCAAAGGCTTTCTGGGCATCAATTATAAGGGCATAAATATTTAAATTATTTTGCTTAGCATGCTCTAACATAGTATGTGTAAGTGTATTATCACTGGTTTGTCTACCTGCCATAAAACCAGTCTGTTCTTTAGAAATGATATGAGTCATGATTCTCTTCAGTCTAGATGCTATAATAGAGGTTAGAATTTTCATGTCTACATTTAGTAATGATATCGGTCTATAATTATCTGAATTTTGAGGATCTGAATTGGCTTTATGTATAAAAATAGTTTTTGAGGCGTTAAGGTGTGGATCATTAATTTTATTCCTAATTATGTAGTTAAACACAACTGAAAGTATCTTACCAAAAATATCTGCAAATTTTTTAGAAAATTCCATTGTCAAGCCATCAGGACCTGGTGATTTATGTGATTTCATATGCTTAATTACATATACTATTTCTTCTTCACATATCGGTTTAACCAAGTCATTTTAAATGTCCTCTCCTATTGTTGGAAACTTAATTGACTGTAGAAATTGTTCATAATTCCTGTTAGGGGTCATATCCTTTTGTCCAGCATAAATATTAGTGTATATTTTCTCAAAGATATTAAGAACCTCCTCAGTTTTAGAATATATTTTATTATTAAATTGTATTTCCAAAATCTGCATGATTGGTTTTGTTTGATTAATGATCCTAGCTAACACTCTTGATGGTGTTTGAACATGACTGGCATATCTCACTAACGTCTTGTACTCTTGAAATGTTAATCTACTTTTCTGAAGTAAAAAGAGATCCTTTTGACATTTAATCAGTTCCTTCTCTGTTTGCTCATTAAAATCTCTAATCAGTTCTTGATCAAGTAATTTAATTTTTATTTCTAAAGTTTGAATATCTTTGTTTAATATCTTTTTATAATAAGATGCTTTTTGCAAAAGTGTCCCTCTTATTTGAGCTTTAACTGTTGCCCATTCAATATCTGGGGCAAATTGTTGTTTCCCTAAACCAATCAATAAGTCTTTCAGGTACTTTGTAATTTCCAGTATTATATCCTCCTTATTCAATAGATTTGGATTAAGAGACCAATTATAACCTCTTTGTCTCAAAGTATCTTTTACCCCCTTAGTAAAACTCAACGAAATTTTAGAATGGTCTGATACATAATGGGCATGTACCATAACTGTAGGTTCTAGATTGATCAATACTCTTGAAATCAGGAAGAAATCAATTCTGGACCACATTTTATGACATGGGGAATAAAAGGTAAAATTGCTTGTACTATTATCGTTATTCAGATAGTGAAATGGATCATATAATTGAAAGTCTTCTTTAAGATCATTCAGTGCTAATAGAGCATGCTTGTTAAATGCTCTTTGTGGACAAGATCTATCCAACTTCGGATTCTGGTAGGTATTCCAATCACCTCCAACAATTACATAATATCTATCAAATTGTGTTAAAATTGAACATAGTGATGCTATAAATAGTTGTTGGTCATTACAGGGAGCATATATATTTAAAAGTAAAATAGGTTTATCAAATAAGGTAGACAAAAGAATAGCATAGCACCACCGTCCATTTTTATCTGTATTAGAATCTAATATCTTTTCCTTGTATTGATCTTTAATAATTATGGCTACCCCAGAACTATTTGACTTATCTTCAGATACTACTACTTCTCTAATCCATTTCTTTTTTTTAACATCACCCCATTGATCATTCATTAAATGCATTTCTTGGAGTAGGATTAACCATGCCTTAGCCTGCAACAATACATGTAACACCAGTTTCCTCTTCTTCAAGTTCTGGAGCCCTTTAACGTTCCATGAATCTACTTCCCACATTTCAAAGATTCACTGTAAGATGAAAGTTTTGGAGAGAGAGCATGGAAAAAACAAAAAACAGTAAATTCAAAACCATATATAATCTGGAAGCAATCCTTATATCCCGTCCTCAACCAGTGCATACCCACTCTAACCCCAGACCAGGAGATGAATAGGTCCTGTATAATATAAAATGACAAAGGGTTTAAAAGAAACAACAGATATAAAAACACCACAATGTAAAATTTCACACATGTATCACAATTAAGACCTATAAAACCTAACTTCACTACGACAAAGCCTAAACTAAACATTCCCTAACAAACACTGCCATAAACTACATCTCTTTGGTTAATTACTATTTAAACAAATCAAATTAAAAATGTAACAGTAGTACATGTAAAAAGAATAAAGTAAAAAAAATAATGCATTTTCAGTAGGTTATAATAATGCACTTTCACTATAATAATGCACTTTCAGTTGGATTAGCTATCTATACATAAACCACATGCATTAAAAGAGAGAAGAGAAAGAAAAAAAATACATACTAATATATAACCCTATATTTAAGCAAACAGACAACAAATTTATTAATATCCTTTGTTATACATTCACCTTATACTAGTTTCATAATAAAGCAAGCTTCTAACTAAATAAAATAATGAAAATAACACAAAACATTAAAAACTATGCTGACAGGTTAAATAAACATTGCCAAATCCCTGCACCCTCTCTAAATAATATAATTACAAAATGTTGACTGAAAGTTAATAAATGAAGTTCCTAACAAGTTCCTATGTGCTTAAATTACTATACAACAGTATTATTTAATGTTAAATAGGCAAGAGAGTGTTTAAAACAGTTCTCTTCATTTTTCCAAACCAGGAAGTCCTGTAAAATGCTCGCGACGGGGGACCACTTTTGCAGACGGACTCCCGGAAGTGCCACAACGAAATCTACATCCTCAACAGCATTTTAAGCACTTCCTGTCTTCCTCCTCATTGAAAACAGTTTGTAGAAGCCATAAAATGTCAGGAAACAAGTGCAGGAGATCAAGATAAGGAAAAGCAAACTGTTTCATTGCTCAGGAATAGGCCTAAGCTTCACAAATGCAAACAAAAGATTACCTAATCTTCGAAGCACAGTAAACATAGCAGCATGTCAGTCCCAGCAAAAGTTCAATTCAAGTCTCTGATGCAGGTAAAGCCTTGAAAATTTTAAGAAACAGATTTCTTGCCTCATTTTTGGTGGAAACAGAATGTTTAGCCCCATCCACTGTGAATATAAGCATATTAGGATATTTCATTTGAAACTTCATTTGTTTGTCAATAAGAAATTTGCAGTAAGGAGACAGAGACTGTCTAGCCTGTCTGATCTGTATAGGTAAATCCTGTGTCAGAGATATTTTATTATTTTTCCACATAATATAGCCTCCACCTTGTTTTGCAGTAATAAGTATTCTATTTACATATTGATAATTAAACAGTTTAACATACACAGGTCTAGGAAAATTAGTTGCTTGTACCTCTCTCAAAGCTCTGTGTGCTCTTTCCATGATGATTTGTTTCACAGTATCAGAATCATTTAAAAGCACTACAAATATTTGTAGTATGGATGGAATCAGTTCATTATACTGAATGGATTCAGGAATCCCTCTGACAATCATATTGTTTCTCCTGGATTTTGCCTCTAGGTCTGTAAGCTTACTTTGTATAGCCTGTATATCCACATCATGCAGACTAGTTTTTTTTCCAGTAAAACTAATTTGTCCTCAGTATCAGAAATTCGAGCCTCCGTCTTATCCATTCTTTCCAGCAACTGAGTACATGAAATTCCAAATGATTGTATTTGACAAGTCAGTTCTTTTAAAGCTTCTTGTATAGGCAGAAGTGCAGTTTTGATATCCTCCATATTTAAAGCTTGATCAACTTTAGTTTTAGTCCCTAGTTTCTGTTGTTCCTGTGCTTTAGTAAATTTTTGTCGTTTAGTAGTCACATCTTTTTCTGGTGATTGCAATTCCGATAATTTTGTTTTAGTCATAGTTATATCCATGCTTTTGTCTTCTTTTGACATCTTATTGGAACATAAAAAGTTGCAATATAAAAAGCACACAGTTCCTTTGTGTATTCCTCTCTGCAGAGCTAGCTAATCTGTTGTAATCCAATGAAATATATTCCTTTTTTCCAGTTTTTCTTCTCAATCCAGGATAAATACGTGTAGTTAGAGTAAGTTTATCGAAGTTTTGATGTTGAAAACTTTGTAGTATCCACTCAGGGTTTTGATTTCCTCAGGTTAAATGGAGAGCTGCAGTTCAGCAGTGTTCACAGAACGGTAGCCATCTTTGAATCCCCGAATGTACAAAAGTCTTGTTAATGTAAATAAGTGCAATAATTGCTATCTCTTTATGGATAAGTACTTACTCTATGTTGGGTAGATGAGTAGTAGGGAGACTTCTTAGAGCATAACTGTTTCCTAAAATTAGGTCTGTTTTTAAAAGCAAAAGAGGGTTGTTCACCTACAATCTGCTATATGCCTGTATCAATAGTTAAAATCTTCCAATTTCTTTTAAAAATGTCACAGCAGGTATTTATATCTCTAGCATATGTGAAAGGAAGTCTTAAGCGTGTTGCTCACTGATGTATGTGAAACATTTGAACTTGCAGAACTAAACATTATTTTTGTTTTTATTTTTATTGAAAAACATCTCTTCAACAACATTCCAAACATCAATTTCCATATAACACCTTTTAATAAAATCATTTTTCACATGTCCAAATGCATCTGGTAAATCAGCATTCCTTCTAGTTAAGCTTGCTGCTCACATAAAGTGTCCTTTAAGTACATTAGTATACTATATTTGAGATGTATCTTCTTCTTCTTCTTTTGGCTTTTTCCCGGTTAGGGGTCGCCACAGCGGATCATCTGTCTACTAATGATTGGCAGTGGAGTTTTTTACAGTGTTGAGTTGCTGGCCCAGTGCCCAACCTTCCACAGAAGGCAAACACATGCACATGCTCATGCCTAGGGCCAATTTGAAGTGTCCAATCCACATACAGCATGTCTTTAGGATGTGGGAGGAAACCGGAGCACCCGGAGGAAACCCACGTAACCACAGGGAGGACATGCAAACTCCGCATAGAAGGCACCCCAGCTGAGGATCGAACCAAATAAACTCTTGCTGTGAGGCAGTAATGCTAACTGCTGCCCCACCCTGGCCGCCCATATTTGAGATGCATACTATTCTTAAAATGTATAGTTTTCTTTTCACATGATGTACTAAACATATCTGTCACTAAATCTCCATAAAAATCATGAGATAAAGTAACATCTAAAAACTTAATACTATACAATGAACTATGCATGTTAATGTCTAAAGCATTAGTAGTTGACACTCAGTGAGCCAACCAGAACCTGAAACTATAGGATACATAGGTTGATCTTCTAAGCATTTATGTATTTTTGAAAGACCATAAATAATAGTATCAGAGGATGGGAAACATAAGCACAATCAAACAGATTAGAATTCAAGAGACCATTCATAAACACATTATACAGTAAGGTCTTCAATCTCATCTTCAATCTCAAGATATGATTTTATCAACATCATATCTAGATAATCCATGGTAAGTATTATGGTCAGCTGGTAAATCATTCATTTTGTTTAGATAAAAAGCTCTGTCCATTACTATGGCTTTGGTAGCTGCTTTAAATTCCAATGGATACATTATTTTTTAGCTCCTCTAGAGCACATCTATCTGTTGTAGTCAAGTTGTAAAAGGATTTTTTTATGCTTACTTTTATTTGTAAAAGCTTCATATATTTAACTTTCACATGTTCTTAAAAAGACTTCAATTACTGGCTTTTTTAAACTTAAATTTAAGGTCACATTCTTAGTAAAAAGTCTTAAAGCAGTGATAATGTTTGTTATATGACTGTCCGTAGATGGAATAAAAGGTAAACCCTTATTAAGAACATTAGTTTGAGCATCATTTAAAGTAATGGAGGAGATATTATGAACTAAGCTGTCTATTCTTTTTATGCCATCCTCTATTCCTTTTCCTCAGCCTGCTTTGACTCATTAACTACAGCCTGAATTTTGGGGCTGATACCAATTCTGAAAGTGTGGGAAAACTCTCAGGAGTAAAAACAGGTGTTTCATGTCTAACTTATGCAATGGTGTACTTGATCTTATCATTGGAAATAGCAGAACTTCCATCGTCCCAAGTTGTGGATCTAGCAATTTGAGCCTGCAATTGTCTTCTAGGTCAACAAAAAATATAATTATTTTTAAAATCATTAATGTCCCTCTGTAGCTTCCTTTGCTTGGTTACTGTAAGATGACATTCAAAAATAGCAAGGTTGTTTAAAGCTTCAGAATATTTCCTTGAAATTGCTTCATGAGTATGATGTAGCTTGATCTCACTATCCAAAAGCTTAATCCTCTGCAAATATTCTTCTTCAGTAGATGCAAGCAGACAAACCATAAGTCTCATGTAAGCTTGTCAAGACAAAGATTCAATTGTTGCAGTTTATTAAGTAATTCAGGATGGCTGTTGCCACATGCCAGTTTTTTTTAAATTATTAAGCCTCGGGGAACATAGTGTGATTTTAAATAGACTTCAAATTCCAGATGCCACCACTGCAAGCATTTATATGTAATCATAATATCTTCTCGTGTAGCAATTTTAGTAAGAATTAGTTGTAAGTTATTCTCATTGCCAGACATCATTTTATCCACAGCAGCAGAAGGCAAATCATTTTGTAAAACAAAGAGTGGATTACCTTGGATCTCTAATAGTGGTTGAAAGTGGTCAACTGTTACATTAGCACTGAAAAGCAAACAGGTGTAGTCCAATTCAATATTATTATGTCCATCTGCCATGTTTCATTAGCATACCAGAAATACATATGTATAAATTCCAGAAGGAAGAAACTGGGACAAACCCTGATGTAGTAAACACAGCAAAATCAATATTAGAAACAAGAATGTATATAGAAACCATGAAAGTACTGGAAGCTTTAATGACAAAACAGTTTAAACAGATTAAAGCACACAAGCACTTTCACACCAAAGCTGCTGTTTTCTCAAAAAGAAATTCAATGATTCTTGTTAGCCTAAAAATGCCATTTGTTAAAATGTTGTTCTTTACAAGGGCATCAGTCCCATTAACAGTATAGATGCTTGTGTTATTGTACTAATGAACAAAGCCAAAGATTGTTAATTTGGTGAGTTTTGTAATTTGCTAATAAGAGACAGAATAATTAGTAGCATACTAAATGATGAAATCTAGGGCATGCTGGTAGGAGAAACATTTTTATTCTTACCAAAAGCTGTGGACATGGGGGAGGTAAGTGAAATTACTAGTAAAGTTAAAATAATTATATGACAAACCACATGTCTGTAAGGTAAAATGTTAGACAGATAAAGAGTTGAATATGAGATATAAAGTAAGGATGTGCTACAAAAATAATATGTATGAAAAACAGAGCCATGTCAAACATGAAATAGAATCCAGAAAAAATACAGTGCAAATTTTAAGTCATGCACATGCAGTAGGTGTAACTATAAGTATGAGTGGAAGTCTTGTCCTGTATTTAATTGTGTTTTGCTGAATCTGTACTTGAAAAGGTCATTTTTATTATTTTTAAGATGTACAAAAATAAAAATGAGTGTATTCAAAAATATTGTATGGGGTTAAAGAATGAAAATGAGCTATTATTTATTGATCTCACTGAAATTAAAAGACTTTGATACACTGAAGTTTGAAAATGTTTCTGGTACTTCCAAAGCACTGAGATAAAAGTGCAGGCCAGGCTTTTGGAAAGAAATGTTGAGAATTAGCAAATATAATACTTTGTCTGCTATATATTCAAAGGTTTGGGAATAGACAGCTATGAACAGATAGTTGTGTGGACATTGATGATGTGTGGCAAAGCTAGAGCACAGGCAGCTGACTTATGAGCATAAGAAAGCAGAAACTGCTTTTACTAATGTAACGGTAAAAGAACAACATTTTCCTAATATTTTGGGGAGTTGTTTCAAAACATGTAACAAGTCAAAAAAACAAGTTCACAAAGTAATACCAAAAATGCCATCTGTACAGAATCAATCACACATTCACAGAGACTTCTCAGGTACCATGCAAAGCTGTAACAATAATATCATGCATGAGTCTGTTTATTTATTTACTGGCTGAGAAACTTGTTTGAAGACTATCATATACAAAACTTGATGCTATGCAGTGATTCATGTTCCTAAAAATGCTAGTAACAATCAGACTTAAAATAAATTAAGAATGAAGCTACATTAGACGTTTAAGTCTTATTACAAAGTAAATAGAGCAAAATGAATGCTTGAATATTATGATCACTCTTTTGCTAAAAAAAAAAAAAAGATTTGTATTTGTAATGATATGCATGATCTGAATAAACTGGTTAAATATCGCATTGCAGATTGTTTATAGTTACCAAATTATAGGTTTTTCTCAGTAGTAGATGCAGATCTAGAATGCTGGAAGATAGATGAACAAAGCTTCAAATCATATGCATTTAATATACCAGTGGTAAGGTACAGGTACTTCAGATGCTTGGTTGGTGTTACATCAGTGTCAGAGGTATTTTAAAGAGGCAAAAATAAAGCTAATGAAAGGCATGGAAGGTATTGTAAACATAATTAATGATCAAGTAGTGTGAGGGAAAGACACAACAAAAACACAATAGGAGACAGGTACAGCTTCTGAGCAACATGAGGCAACCAAATGTGAAGTTAAAATAGGGTAAAAGTAAAATAAGAGTGACAAATTAGAAATATAGCGATCATATTCTGACATCAGAATATTTGAAATGTGATGCAAAAAATGTAAGAGTAAATGTGTAAATACTAATGTCAGAATGCTAAAAAGTATTGCAGAGATTTCTATGAGTAATGCTGTAACTTGCAAAGTTTGGACCTAATATCGTTTAGACAATTATGCCCTTTGTAATGTCCCCACTCTAGGCTAGTAATCAAGGAACCTGAATCCTCACCACTGGCACTGGAGAGGGATGTTCACTTGGAACAAAAATGCATACACCCAGTATTTCCAGATGCAGATCCCTGCATCAAGCACAATTTCCCTTAAGAGCACACAGGGAACACAATCATTCCTGGGGCTGGATCCTCTCTCTCTCAACAGATCCTCCATGAGACTCCCCCACTGGCACAGCTGTAGGTTTGGGAACTCAGCTGAGTGTCCAAGTCAAGTCCTCCAGAACCCTCTTTGTGGAACCAGTGCTTTGTGTCCCTGCTCCAAGCAGCTGATACACATATTCTTTAAGATATGATTTTCATGCAGACAGACACACACACACACACACACACACACACACACACACACACACACACACACACACACACACACACACACACACACACACACACACACACACACACACACACACACACACACACACACACACACACACACACACACACACACACACAAATTCAGCAAGTCCTGCATGGTATGCAGGAACAGTGCAGGAGCTCCAGGAGGCAATATGTCCACCGTGCAATCCAGGAATAGGTTGCAGGGATGTGCATGAGTGCTCCTGCACTATTCCTGCATGGACGCAGCTCCTGTATGCAAATTACCTCATTTGTAGGTGAAAACCATGCAAAAGAGGTGAATTTGCAATCCAGAGAGCTGGCAGCTGGCCATGCAGGACTAGTGTAATCTGCAGAAATGTACTCAGTTAGTAACGGAGTACATTTCTGTAAACTACAAAATGGAGCCATGACAGCTCCAATTAAAGGGTGTATAGAACGTGTAAAGCATGCCAATGGCCAAAAATATGGCCATTGGCATGGAAAACAGTTAAGAAAAAAACTTTTTTTTAGCTGATTTTGGCTGTTTAAGCATAGGGCAGCGGTGTGCAAACAGGATCAGGCAAAAAATAAAAAAAAATAACCTGAAATGTGCATTCTAACAAAAATCACTATTTTGTCATTATACTCAATGGCAGGCAGAAGAAAACATGGCCAGTGAATAGTGGTTGCTAAGGGGAAGGCTCAGTGTGGGACCTGTAACTATGCATCAGCAAGCAATCCTATGCAAACGAAGGGAATGATACTGAATCCAAGATTTCCACTCACTGCTAGTCAGCACCCAACAGTGTAAGTGCAGGAATAGCTTGGTGCAAGCCTAGGAGTTAGCTGACATCATAGGGGGTGTGTCAGGCATAGTGTAAGCGGATTGGAGCCCTGTGGCTTGGGTTTGCCCTTAGCTTAGCAGAGCTAAGCAAGGGAGTGTGTCTAAGGCTGCCTACCACTCTTTACATTGCCTAAGCGGGTTTGTTTGCCACGCACTGGGTTTTCAAGGAAAAAAAAGTAAACCAGGAAATAGCAGCTCTGTGCACATTTGAGCATTGTGTTTGTGCGGCACGCCCTTGGGTTTAAACAGGAAGGTAATGGGAAGGGAAAACAGCAGTAAGAAGGTATTCTAGGAGAACTAGCATAGCTGGCAAGTGAAATGTATCAGAATCAGCCAATTACACAGGCAGCAGACCAGCCCAGCTCAGAATACTACTACAAATTATGCAAACACCTTTCCCTCTGTTTTTTCCCACATACTCTACATCACCAGTGTATACAAGCAGGGAAATTTTAACAAACAAAAACAACAAAATGATAGGGGCTGCAGTAGCTATCAACATGTGGAAGAGGCTGAGGGTGGTGAGCATGAGAATGCTGTCAACCAACCCACAGTGAGGAGACGGAGAAGAGTATACAGACCCAGGGTAACCTACCAGGGGTTATATGAGCTGGAGATAGTGGAGCGCTATAGGGTAGACAGGGACCTCCTACAGCAAATTGTTGAGCTGTGCCAGCCACGCCTGACACACAGAACTAACAGACGGGAACCCATCCCAGTGGATACCAAGGTATGTTTAGGCCTAAGAATACTAGCCACAGGTTCCTTCCAAAGGCCAACTGTGGATATCATAGGGATCTCCAAACAGAAAAAAATAATAAAGAATACCCCACACTGATATCCGAACTGGAACACTGCTTTAATACCACAATGGTAGACTAAGCGCTTTCACTTGTCAATCTTAGGCTTTATCAGTCACCATATTCAAACATCACTTCCTTAAAATAGAATAAAACCTTTGACATCACAATATAATTGACTGCTGCTTCAGTTAACAACACATATACATTGACATCCAAGCTTATTTGAATATCAAAAAATGTTTGTTGCTCCACAATATATCAACACATCCATGTTAAAAAAACCTAACTCATTTATAAATAAAAATAAATAATTCTAACTTTTTTAGAATCTATACAACCATGGATCTCTGTTTCACCAAGGGGGCAATAGAGATATAATCATTAATGCCAGGTAAATTCTTGGCATTTAATCTCAACTGCCACTTAGTTTCACATAACTCCAAGCTGTTTTTCATATAACCCCCTCTTTCACTCAACACAACCCTATCAATAATAAAAAACAAAAATCTTTTAAAATTATGACATAGTACAGAATGATTAAAAAGTGCACTACTCACTTTCCTGTTCTTGATGTCCCTCATGTGCTCGGCTATTCTATCCTTCAATCTGCATATAGTTTTTCCAACATAGAAAGCCGCGCATGTGCTACAGGTAGCTATATACACAATATTAGAAGTAGTGCATGTTCCCCGTCCAGGACATTCCAAGGTTCGTTGGTAACCCTCCACTGCAGCATAAGGGCCATCATTAATGTACTTGCAGTTGTTGCAACAACCACATTTGTACATTTAAGACCTGTAAGTACCATTCAATATCCTGTCATTCTGATCCAGAATGTCTTTTCAATTCCTGCCCCTACCATAAACAGTCCAGGGTTTATCATCCAACTTGTTTTTAAGTTCCATGTCAAAAGTCTTGTCCCAAACAGAATATAGAATATTTACAAGTAAAGGGCAATCCTGATTGTAATTCAACACCATCACTGTATTCCCAACATTAGGTGTTGTAGTAATCTTAGGGCAAACAGACCCAGCCCCAAAATAGGATGAAAAACATTACCTCTTTTCCTATATATTTCTTTTTTAATTTTCAATAACATTTTCAGGGGGTACCAACGATTAATCAACATCCCAATAAGTGTGTATATTTCACTCCTAAATTCATTGTCATCACTCACATGCCTAGATATTCTACACATCTGACCTTTCACTACTCCCCGTTTCTGGTGAGGGTGATGACAACTGTCATAATGAAGCAACCCATTCAAATGTGTTGGCTTCCTAAAGATAGTTGAAATCAACTTTCCTTCCCTTTTCTTGAAAAGAATATCCAGATAATCAATCTCTTCACTATTAAATCTGTAAGTGAAGGACAGAAAATCTGTACTGCTGTTCAAAAAAGACACAAAATCTTCAATTTCAGATTCTGTCACTCTCCATAAGATCAATATAGCATCCAAAAATCGTAGCTATTTAATAATTTTGTACATAAACCTAGACTTAAAAATGATCTCCTCCCATTCTAATAAAACCACATTTGCGAAGACGGGGGCACATTTTGCCCCCATTGCCACACCTGTATTTTGGCGGTAATATTCGCCCTCAAAGAAAAGGAAATTGTTTTTCAAAACAATTTCCATAAGGCTGGTTAAAAAGTTGACTCTCATACTTGACATCCCACCAGCCATAAATAAACATTCTTCAAAGGCTTTAATACCGTCTTCATGTGGAATCACAGAAAAGAGACTGACTACCTCTATAGTCAAGAAAATCACATTATCAATAGATACCACATCTCGCAACTTCTCAAGACAGTGCCAAGAATCCCTCACAATATGGTCCCTGGTAGCAATAATGGGTTTAGTGTAGTGATCAACAAAAGCAGCTAGTGGTTCAGTCTTTGAGCCCTTAGCCACCACAATAGGTCTAAATGGTGGATTTTGCACACACTTATGGATTTTGGGAATGCCAAAAATCACAGAAATAATTGGGTCATCCACAGTCAAATATTCAAGCTCAACCCCATTAATAATATCCTGTGAAAAGGCATCAAATAATTCAATATCAGTCTTAGAATAGGCATAATTAATCTCATTAGGAGAAACCCTGGTGTAGGTGGATAAATCATTAAAAATCTCAAACATCTTTGAACTATAATCAAGGTTTGACATCACCACCATACCACCCCCTTTATTGGGTTTCATAAATCTAACCCTTCTGCCATTTTTAATCTCCTGCAATGCTTCCCTTTCATTTCTACTTAGGTTGTCAGTGTAATACATATTCTCTTTTAACTGTTTCCTAAATTCTGTTTCACATAGGGACTCAAAAACCATCACTTTCTTATAGTAGGAAGGAATGAAAGTACTAGTTCTTTTTAGGTCCACTGCAACATGCACATCCTCCTGTGGGAATAACAATTTCAAATTCAGTTGTCATGTATATAGTCTAAAATTCAACAACAAAGAGGCAATATCCATTTTGTAGTGTTGAACAAATGAGAAACCTTTACTTAGCAAATCACAATGTGCAGAAGTCAGTGCCAAACTAGTGAAATTGTACAGCACAAAATCCCCTTTTCAACATTGTCATGATGTCCACATTCTGTTTCATTAAATACAGTTACATTTTCATAATTATGAATAACTTCTAATATCGGTAGTTCTGTCTCCCTTTCCCCCTCCAGCCCCTCTGATTGTATGACCATTGATTCCGGTGTCCAAACCCACTCTGGTCTGCCTGATTCCTCAGGTGTTCTGATCTTCTCAGCTCTGAGTGATGTGAGTGATGACAATGAATTTAGGAGTGAAATATACACACTTATTGGGATGTTGATTAATCGTGGGTACCCCCTGAAAAGGTTATTGAAAGTTAAAAAAGAAATATATAGGAAAAGAGGTAATGTTTTTCATCCTATTTTGGGGGCTGGGTCTATTTGTCCTAAGATTACTACAACACCCAATGTTGGGAATACAGTGATGGTGTTGAATTACAATCAGGATTGCACTTTACTTGTAAATATTCTATATTCTGTTTGGGACAAGACTTTTGACATGGAACTTAAAAACAAGTTGGATGATAAACCTCGGACTGTTTATGGTAGGGGCAGGAATTGAAAAGACATTCTGGATCAGAATAACAGGATATTGAAGGGTATTTACAGGTCTAGAATGTACAAATGTGGTTGTTGCAACAACTGCAAGTACATTAATGATGGCCTTTATGTTGCAGTGGAGGGTTGCCAATGATCCTTGGAAAGTCCTGGACGGGGAACACGCACTGCTTCTAATATTGTGTATATAGCTACCTGTAGCACATGCTCGGCTTTCTATGTTGGAAAAACTATACGCAGATTGATGGATAGAATAGCCGAGCATGTGAGGGACATCAAGAACAGGAAAGTGAGTAGTGCACTTTTTAATCATTCTGTAGTATGTCATAATTTTAAAAGATTTTTGTTTTTTTATTATTGATAGGGTTGTGTTGAGTGAAAGAGGGGGTAATATGAAAAACAGCTTGGAGTTATGTGAAACTAAGTGGCAGTTGAGATTAAATGCCAAGAATTTACCTGGCATTAATGATTATATCTCTATTGCCCCTTGTTGAAATACAGGTCCATGGTTCTATAGATTCTAAAATAAGTTAGAATTATATATTTTTGTTAATTATAAATGAGTTAGGTTTTTTAACATGGATATGTTTATATATTGTGAAGCAACAAAAGTTTTTTGATATTTTATTTATTTATTTATTTATTTTACATTTGTTTACCGGGCTAGTCCAACTGGATATATGTCCATTTTCAGTGGAGGCCCGGGGAGAAAAGCTCCGCTATAAACTACTAAAACAAGTTAAGCTAATACAAAAAGAAATTAAAATAATGCAAAATTAAAAGGATATAAAAACAGTATTTATGAAACGTAACATATCCATCTGCAAGTTGTAAAAGCATCAGAGTACACAATGCGGCTTGGTGTAGAGCAAAATAATGAGTATTAACTAGAAAACTGTATTTCAGAAATAAACTAGAAATAAAAAATTGAGATATGTATTTATTTGAAGAGGAATTACAAGAGGGTAGAAATTGAGAACTAGAAATAAGGGGATAAAGAAATCAGAGGGCAAGTATATTCAAATAAGCTTGGGTGTCAATGTATATGTGTTTGTAACTGAAGCACCAATCAATTATATTGTGATGTCAAAGGTTTTATTCTATTTAAAGGAAGTGATGTTTGAATATGGTAACTTTGATGAAGCCTGAGATTGACAGGTGAAAGCACTAAGTCTACCATTGTGGTATTAAAGCAGTGTTCCAGTTCAGATATCAGTGTGGGGTACTCTTTATTATTGTTTTCTATTTGGAGTTTACTGGTTTGCTTTACCCTTCATGTGGTGAAGATTCTGTTTTTTATCATGGGGATCTCACTGGCATCACCATCCAGGTTACTCCACCAGTTCCTGGATACATGTCAGCACATGCCGGTGAGTACGTATATTTCCCCAACACCTGTGAGGCGTTGGACAGTAATATGCATCTCTTCCACCAAATAGCAGAATACCCTGAGGTAGTGTGTGCCAAAGAATGCACACATACACATCAAAGCACCACCCGGTGAGATGGGGTAGGGTCTACATCAACTGCAAGGGCTTCCCCTCCATCAACTGCCAGGTCATGTGCGATGCCCAGGGCATTATAATGAATGTGTGTGCTGGCTGCTCTGAAAGCTATCACAATTTCTATGTCTGGCATCTAATGCAGCTGTACCAGAGATTTGCCAATGTGGACATCCCTTACGGTCACCTAGTGGGGGATACTGGTTACGCACTGGTGCCATGGCTGATGACACCCATCAGAAATGCACATACACCCGAACAAGAACTCCATAATGAGGCACATACACAGACCAGAATTATAATAGAGAGTGTGTTTTGGACGGTCAAATTATGGTTCCGGTGCCTGGACACATCCTTTGGAATCTTGCAGTACTCACCAGCTACATATACTCAGATTGTCATCGTATGTGCCATGCTACACAATATGATCCTGTAGAAACAGCTGCAGCAGGAACAGCATGGGGAAGGGCCACACAGCCCCCCACCATTGCCAAGGCCTGCACAGGCACAGAGTGACATGGAGGAGGAACAACCTGAGCCTACCCCAGTAGGCAGAAGGAGACGTGCCCAATATGCCCTGGCCTTGGCACATACACTGACACAGTATGCACCTAGGGAATGACACCTATCTCTGACTTGCACATACAGTAAAAGGGATGCCAAACATGACACTACATGTGCTCAACCATGTATCGGAAGTGTACTATGTGCATCTGACATAGGCAGCCCTCCAGCACCATCCTCAATACTGGCACACCCACAAGGTAAGTCACTCTTCTTACCAATTGCTGAATGGAGTAGTATGTGTTGTTACTTGTATCTATGGTATGGATGTAAGCATGCAAGGGAATCGGGTGGCTGAATGGGATGCCAACAGATAGTAGACACCTATAGTGGCAGCATGAGATCTGTAACAAATAATGGTGTCACCATAGTAGCCAGTACTACACATGGTGACAAAATCTACTGCAGGAAATGTGCTGGGCCACATGTGTGTCCATATGACACACACATGCCAGTCAGGGAGGTTCACATATCCAACAACAGTCTCAGCCAGCAGGACAGGTGTAGCTAAACACAAACAAAGGCTGTGCTAAGACCTCTTAATGATGGCTATGGGTAACCTCCCCCCTCAGGCCAACACAGACAGATTACATCAGGTCAGGCAGTGGGATGTTAGTTCTAATGGGTAAGAAGTCAGAAACTGATATGTAGGTCAATGAAACCTAAGACCTACAGTGCACTGATATGCCTCTAGTCAGCATGATAGGTTAGAATACAGAATGAAATGGAATGTCTGACATACCATACAGTCATAGCAAATGTGTACAAGTGTCAGGTATGGCCCCCCCATCCTATGTAGAAATGTAGTAACAGTCAGGTGTGCCCCCCCAATCCTATGTAGAAATGTAAAACAGTCAAGTGCCCTCCCAATCCTATGCAGAAATGTAGTAACAGTCTGGTATGCCCCCCCAATCTGATGTAGACACGTTGTAACAGTCAGGTGTGCCCGCCTAATCCATTGTAGAAATGTAGTAACAGTCTGGTGTGCCCCCCCAATCCTATGTAGAATTGTAGAAACAGTCAGGTGTGCCCTCCCCATCCTATGTAGAAATGTAGAAACAGTCAGGTGTGCCCCCCAGTCCTATGTGGAAATGTAGAAACAGTCAGGTGCGCCCCCCCAATCCTATGTAGAAATATAGACACAATCAGGTGTGCCCCCCCAATCCTATGTAGAACTGTAGTAGCAGTCAGGTGTGCCCCCCAATCCTATGTAGACATGTAGTAACAGTCAGGCATGCCTCCCAATCCGATGTAGAAATGTAGTAACATGGATATGTAGGTATAATACCAGTGGAGCTCAGATGACCTAAGGTGGTAAGGTAGCAGGATAGATTGTAGCATTAATACAATATGCAGATATGTGTGTGTTAGGTTGGTGTGTGTTTCATATTGTGTGAGAGTGGTCAGTATGCATGCATGGTGAGGTTTGACCTGGTGGCCATTGCCCAGTACTGCCAATGACAGGGCCAAGTCTTCACAACTGCAACGCCAAACACAATGCTCCCCAATATAACACATTCTAGCAGTAAGCCATTGTAAATGTATGGAGGTAATATGTGTCACCATCTGAAAGATGGACATGACAAAACTGTTGGGCCAGATATACAAGCAGTACACAGGGGAAAGTACCCCAGACAGACAGTGTATAATGTGTAACCATGAAATGGACAAACCCCTGGAATTGTACATACAGGTTTGTATCACATTATCTGGGCTTGTAGTAGAGAATACTGATGTCGTCTGGCCATACACTCACAGATCATAAAGGTCATAGGAATGATGCACTGAGAAACAGCTGATGTCCCTTCACAAGTCAGCATAAGTGGAATGCCCCATGCATATCTGTAAATCAGATGCAAGTAATGTCCATAGCACACAGGCACCCAACTCACCCAACCACCACCCACAGGTACCTCTCGGGTCTTATCCCTGCTGTTGGGAATGGGTACAATATGACCCCCACCTGTGTATAGCGAAAGAATGCAGCATGTAGTGCAGGTGTCCCAGTCAGGTGTGTCTCTAGCTGTAAGCAGCACCCTGCCAGCATCCATACCACCTGATCAATACTGATAATAAGTATTGGCATGAACACCTAGCACACCTACCCTGTCACCCCAGGGAAATATACTGTATGGCAGTCAGGTACTGTAGAACTGACAGAATGCAATGGCCTGCTATAGCTGGCCTGCATCACTACCAAATGGCCTACAGTCCTCTGCCAAAGGCCTGCATCTCTCCCATACTGCCAATGTATGTTATGCCATGGACTCTCAAATAACAACATAACACAGTCCACAGAACCCATATGCAAGGCCATGTGGACATGCCACAGTAACATGTCCACCATGTCCCACAGCATGAACTGTGGACCAACACCAATACACTGCTGTGATGAGGTGATAACTACAGGGAAAGTATCAGAGAATGTTTGCATAATGTATGGAAGAGGATAGAATAATAGGGGTGGGGGTGGGAGCATGGGCAGCATGGAATGTGCAAAGTCCAAAACACAGCCATGTGCACATACTATCCCTGGCTGCAAACACAAAAATGGGTGGCTACAAACCTGCCCGTACACCACAATAAGGGTAATGTCCTAACTTATGACCCCTGCCTCTGGGTAACCTATGTGAATCTGTAAAACTGTGAAGTATTGCCACAGCAAGAAAAGGCCATACTGTCACGTCGATGGGTGTGCATGTATGGGATCCTCTGCTACCACTGTACCAAGGTGCTGAACCAGTTACACAGACCCAGCAGCAAGTGTCTGCAGCTCCACCTCCAGAATGGCATTATTTTGCAGAAATATGTAGGCGTTTGACTACAATACTGGACACAGCTGCATTCACCCTGTGTTCCCCAGGACATCACTGCAAGCAAATATGTCTACCTGACAGTACTTGAGGACATAAAACATCACAGTGTATAACACTACACATGTCTGAATATCTCTGCTAACACCAGTACCATGTAGCAGAAGCAGCACATATACAATTACCTACAGTACCCACTATCCCTTGCCCAGTTTGTCCCCATATTGCCAACTGATCTACAGATATCCTGCAGAAACAGTTTGCTAGCTGTAAGTGTAGAACACAAAATTCTGCACTGGAGTACAATCTACCTGGAATGGATCCACAGATTCAATACAGAAGGGCATACTGGGCATGCTCCCACACTTAGAGAAATGAAGACAATGTAGGCAATGTCAGACAACAACATACTGAAAGGTCATACTGGGCATGCTCACACACAAACAAATGAAACCCATGAAGCCCATGTCTGGCAACAACAGTGGACCATACATATCTATGGTATGACAGTAAATGTATGAGGTTATCACAGCAACATGCCAATATTGGGCCAGTGTTTGTAGCTCCAGCCACAAGTCTGTCATCCTTTGTACATATGTCATGCAGTAAGAGGTGCATATGTTCTGTACACCATTATTTATTGACATCATACCTGATAACAAGCCAGTCAGATATCAGAATGCTAGACATGTTATGTATAGTAGGGGTTGTTACTGAGGACATAATTTGGGCATTCTGCGGTTGTGTGTACAGTACTGGGATATGTGTACTTATGGTGATTGTCGACATTATATGTATTGCGCATACGTAGCTTGGGCAGTGCACAGACTGTGGTAGATGTCATTGTTCTTAGTCCTGTTCTATCTGATGTTTTATGCTGCTCCATTGTATGGTATCCTATTGGCTCACATCTGTAGGGCCAGACACACATGTGCCCCATATCACAGACAGGCATCGGACCACACTGTGTCATCATCCAATGTATGTAGGGTTGGTGTGCGAGTGGCACATATGAGGATGGTGTTTATCAGACAGTCCATATTGTGTCATATTAAGCTTGTGTACCATATGTGGCTGTGGCTGTGTTCACACTGGTTGTTGGTATGCACTTTCTCACAAGTGTCTGTTACTCTGTGCTGTGATATGCATGTAGAGCCTGCTATAATTGCAGGTACATGTGTATTCCCCATACAAAATATAGTCCAGTGTTGTGGCAGTCTGCCTGCAGTTTGCACAGTGCTTTGTGACATGCCTAGCAGCCTAGTGCAATTACCCAGTGTGCTGTTATGTCCAGTTATCTGCAAGACATACTGCTGCCAGGCCACCATAACTGTTGTGTATTTCTGAAAAAGCAGTGGGATTCTATACAGATGTATGTCACTAACTACTGGGTAGTATGTGGCCATGTGACCTCTGCACCACCAGGTATTATATGTCAGGACAGACTGGTGTGTGTGAATGCATAAACTGTGTGGGCATATGTAGTCCAGTATTTATGTGATATACCCATGTACATGGCTATTAACATCCACATTGTGAGGTGTGATCCACATGTCTCGCATGAAGGGGATTTGTGTACACCTCTGGACTGACCATAGAGTGCCAGACTGTTCACATATATTGGTCATATCTCTGCTGTTGTCCAGAGGATCATTACTGTGCTAGCAGTAATACTGTACTATGTCCTTAGGATGTCTGTCAGTAGCCAGTGGTGCACATGTCAAAATCAGATGTGACCTGCCACATGCAACATGTTTGTTTAGACAACCCCTGTTACAGTAGCAACAGTCTACATATATACCTACAATACATACATGACATCCCCTTGCACTAAGAGGTTGGGACTATTGGTGCTGAGGTAAGACTCCACTCCATGTTCTGGACACATGATAAACATATATGTCTATATATATATATATATATATATATATATATATATATATATATATATATATATCAATATATACACATATACATATTTACATATATGTATATATGGATATATATATATATATATATATATATATATATATATATATATATATATATACACACACATATAAATCAAATATATACATATACACAGCAACATATGTCTACACATATACAGATAGATAGATAGATACATATGCATATATAGTTATAGATATCTACATATATATTGACATAAGTAGGTATATCTGTATACATAGGATGTGCATACATATCTATCTATCTATATACATATATATATATATATATATATATATATATATATATATATATATTTGTATATACAAAGAGATCTACAAATGGCCATATATATGATGCACTATACAAATCTGTAGACATACATATGTATGAATATACATGTGTATGTACATGTAGACATATATCAACATATGTATATGTATATATCCATATTCCTATGCGTAAACATCACAGTTGTGTATACCTTCCCAGATGTATCTCACCATATGTATCTGATATGTGTACATTTAGATATAACAGCATATGTGATGCAGCAGTAATATCAATAACAAGTAGTAGACAATTGTGGAAGTCAAAGCAATTGTTCAATACTATTCAATATGTGTAGTGACAGATATATTGGAAAAACGACAACTGTCTTCACAGCTGTCATGGTGTAGTGGTTAATTGTTGTGACTATATTGTACTGGATCCTGGGTTCAATACCTGCAAGGGCTGTGTATTTTGTTGCTGAGCAGAACAAGGGCTTCTGGATACAGACTGGTTAAGGCAGTTTTGAGCAGCTTTAAGGCCATTTGCACAGGCTTGCATGACCCCTGCCTCTGGGTAACCTATGTGAATCTGTAAAACTGTGAAGTATTGCCACAGCAAGAAAAGGCCATACTGTCACGTCGATGGGTGTGCATGTATGGGATCCTCTGCTACCACTGTACCAAGGTGCTGAACCAGTTACACAGACCCAGCAGCAAGTGTCTGCAGCTCCACCTCCAGAATGGCATTATTTTGCAGAAATATGTAGGCGTTTGACTACAATACTGGACACAGCTGCATTCACCCTGTGTTCCCAGGACATCACTGCAAGCAAATATGTCTACCTGACAGTACTTGAGGACATAAAACATCACAGTGTATAACACTACACATGTCTGAATATCTCTGCTAACACCAGTACCATGTAGCAGAAGCAGCACATATACAATTACCTACAGTACCCACTATCCCTTGCCCAGTTTGTCCCCATATTGCCAACTGATCTACAGATATCCTGCAGAAACAGTTTGCTAGCTGTAAGTGTAGAACACAAAATTCTGCACTGGAGTACAATCTACCTGGAATGGATCCACAGATTCAATACAGAAGGGCATACTGGGCATGCTCCCACACTTAGAGAAATGAAGACAATGTAGGCAATGTCAGATAACAACATACTGAAAGGTCATACTGGGCATGCTCACACACAAACAAATGAAACCCATGAAGCCCATGTCTGGCAACAACAGTGGACCATACATATCTATGGTATGACAGTAAATGTATGAGGTTATCACAGCAACATGCCAATATTGGGCCAGTGTTTGTAGCTCCAACCACAAGTCTGTCATCCTTTGTACATATGTCATGCAGTAAGAGGTGCATATGTTCTGTACACCATTATTTATTGACATCATACCTGATAACAAGCCAGTCAGATATCAGAATGCTAGACATGTTATGTATAGTAGGGGTTGTTACTGAGGACATAATTTGGGCATTCTGCGGTTGTGTGTACAGTACTGGGATATGTGTACTTATGGTGATTGTCGACATTATATGTATTATGACACGTAGCTTGGGCAGTGCACAGACTGTGGTAGATGTCATTGTTCTTAGTCCTGTTCTATCTGATGTTTTATGCTGCTCCATTGTATGGTATCCTATTGGCTCACATCTGTAGGGCCAGACACACATGTGCCCCATATCACAGACAGGCATCGGACCACACTGTGTAATCATCCAATGTATGTAGGGTTGGTGTGCGAGTGGCATATATGAGGATGGTGTTTATCAGACAGTCCATATTGTGTCATATTAAGCTTGAGTACCATATGTGGCTGTGGCTGTGTTCACACTGGTTGTTGGTATGCACTTTCTCACAAGTGTCTGTTACTCTGTGCTGTGATATGCATGTAGAGCCTGCTATAATTGCAGGTACATGTGTATTCCCCATACAAAATATAGTCCAGTGTTGTGGCAGTCTGCCTGCAGTTTGCACAGTGCTTTGTGACATGCCTAGCAGCCTAGTGCAATTACCCAGTGTGCTGTTATGTCCAGTTATCTGCAAGACATACTGCTGCCAGGCCACCATAACTGTTGTGTATTTCTGAAAAAGCAGTGGGATTCTATACAGATGTATGTCACTAACTACTGGGTAGTATGTGGCCATGTGACCTCTGCACCACCAGGTACTATATGTCAGGACAGACTGGTGTGTGTGAATGCATAAACTGTGTGGGCATATGTAGTCCAGTATTTATGTGATATAACCATGTACATGGCTATTAACATCCACATTGTGAGGTGTGATCCACATGTCTCGCATGAAGGGGATTTATGTACACCTCTGGACTGACCATAGAGTGCCAGACTGTTCACATATATTGGTCATATCTCTGCTGTTGTCCAGAGGATCATTACTGTGCTAGCAGTAATACTGTACTATGTCCTTAGGATGTCTGTCAGTAGCCAGTGGTGCACATGTCAAAATCAGATGTGACCTGCCCCTGTTACAGTAGCAACAGTCTACATATATACCTACAATACATACATGACATCCCCTTGCACTAAGAGGTTGGGACTATTGGTGCTGAGGTAAGACTCCACTCTATGTTCTGGACATATGATAAACATATATGTCTATATATATATATATATATATATATATATATATATATATATATATATATATATACATATATCTATATCAATATATACACATATACATATTTACATATATATATATGGATATATATATATATGTCTATATATATATATATATATATATATACACACACACACACATATAAATCAAATATATACATATACACAGCAACATATGTCTACACATATACAGATAGATAGATAGATACATATGCATATATAGTTATGGATATCTACATATATATTGACATAAGTAGGTATATCTGTATACATAGGATGTGCATACATATCTATCTATATACATACATATATATATATATATATATATATATATATATATATATTTGTATATACAAAGAGATCTACAAATGGCCATATATATGATGCACTATACAAATGTGTAGACATACATATGTATGAATATACATGTGTATGTACATGTAGACATATATCAACATATGTATATGTATATATCCATATTCCTATGCGTAAACATCACAGTTGTGTATACCTTCCCAGATGTATCTCACCATATGTATCTGATATGTGTACATTTAGATATAACAGCATATGTGATGCAACAGTAATATCAATAACAAGTAGTAGACAATTATGGAAGTCAAAGCAATTGTTCAATACTATTCAATATGTGTAGTGACAGATATATTGGAAAAACGACAACTGTCTTCACAGCTGTCATGGTGTAGTGGTTAATTGTGACTATATTGTACCAGATCCTGGGTTCAATACCTGCAAGGGCTGTGTATTTTGTTGCTGAGCAGAACAAGGGCTTCTGGATACAGACTGGTTAAGGCAGTTTTGAGCAGCTTTAAGCTCATTTGCACAGGCTTGCATGAAGCTAAGTGCTGCTAAGCTACTGTTAAATGTACAGGCGCTTACACTGTGTAGGCTTTGGTTACCAGTGCACAAATCTGCGTAACTGTTACATTGCAGCAATGCTGACACCTGCTAAGCATGGCTCAGCCCTGGTAACCAGTGTTCACATCCCAGTCTGATAACATAGCAGGGTAATGACATCTGTAATAAGTGTATGCAATGCCATGTACAATACATGCATCTATATGCTGTCATTACAGTAGCAAGGGGTGTGAGTGTCATGTCTGGGACACACAAGTATATAAGACCTGTACAGCACTGCTATCTGTCTGAATGTGTTACATACAAGGGTAGTTACCCAGATTACATGCTGTCACACTGGCATGTAGTGTATCATGGCAGTACTACCGTTGATAGTGCTTTACCAGGCAAGAGTTTAGTGCTAAATTTAGTACTGCTAACAAGCATACCTGCAGACAGAGCTGGACTCTAAGGCCTCAGTGTCGTGTTCCTGGTGTGTGAGCTGTGTCACAGTATGTATCCCCTAATAATGATCTGACATGTGGAATTTAACTGTAGACTACCGTCTGTACAGCACATGTCAGTGAGGGCTTCCAACATGTAGTAATGGCATACATATTATTGTCAAATGTGTAGCTGTCAACACATTCATCCTATGGCATAGCTACTTGCCAAGCTGATATCTGTCAGTCCCTGTACAGATGTGCAGATGGCAGGTATCCAGCTTGGATACATACAGGCAACCTATGCTTGACTGACAATGACATGTCTGCCCAGCTGTGTTATAACTGGCACATATAGGAGACAACACCATGTATGCACCACATGCCATGGGTACATTCACTACACTACCACAGTTAATAGAACATGCTTGGATACAGGTCTCCATCACAGGCACTAACCATGTGTTGTAATCCATGTTGCATACATGTCAACTGGATCACCTCAGTTGTCATTTGCAGGAGGCACCCAGAGGATTGGCTGATGCATGTCACTCTCACCCTGAGGGTCACCACAGTAGTGTCTGTTGAAAGAGTGCCTGCTGGCACATGACAGGTGGCATGATACCACTGTACACACATCCCCTACACAACCCATCTCTCCATGGACAATAGCCAGGTACACACCTATGACCACCTGAAGCGATGCACCCCAGTACTGACACATGTGTATGTGTGTATTACTGAGGATAGCAGTGTCTGTGTGTTAGTACACCTGTAGTTGGGGATATCATGAGGGCCTTCACAACCACTGCAACACCCATTGCCATAGTCACATGTGGCTGCTGCTGTATCGGACATTACGTGTACCCTGTTACGGTCCTCTCCCTAATGACTACATGAGCCTTGCAGTACCAGCACAACAGTGTTGTACAAATGGGTCGATAGGCATGGGATACCTATTGAGTTCTGGCAAGTGTGTGCATGTGTGCATGCCTGTATATCTGAGGGTACAGCATTCCAAAGCCACATACTCCTATTACAATACGCATTGCCACACAGTAGTACGGATAGTGTTGTTGCTGCCCATAGGTGAGGCATGACAATGCAACACCCTACTATGGCTGTGACATGTGCAATAGATGCATATCCCTGTAGTACCACTGTTAGGATGTACAATGGGTTGTATAGCAGTCGTGGGCAATGTGTGACAGTGGGTATGTCAGAGTGTCATCATGGGTTCCAATGAGTACAATATCCACTGTGGGATGTGGGTGCTGCATACACTGTCATTACATCATGGTACACCCTGTATATGTCCCATGTACCACTTTATGGTGACCAGTGTCACCATCAACCATACAGGTAACAGATACCACAATCCAGCCCTGCTATGCATGTGCTGTGTGCAGCCTATCTGTAACACACTAGACACACAGAAAAGTTAGCACTGATAGGCCCAGGTCTCTTGGATGTGTGTCTGCCTGTTATGTGTCTGTTAATGCATATATGATGGTATGTCACACTGTGTCACACTATGTATTGTCCATATACAGCCATTACACCCCCCATTACCATACTGTGCATGTCTGGAGATGTTCTGCATGTAACATGCAACCTGGAGCACACCTCACCCTAAACACTGTGTGGTGTTTGCAATGAAAGCCACACACTTCAGTAGCACTACATACCAAGGTAGGGGTCTAGTCCCAGTGTTGCCAAGTATGAGTGTGCGTGTATGTGGATGGGTCTACATCAGGTTGCTGATTATACATGTCCCAGTGGATCACCTGTCCATGTGGCACAGCCAATAACTGTTATACAAACCTGTGACATGTTCAACTGTACCCTGGATATGTCACAGCCAAGGTGTCACTACAGTGTTCTGCTGACACATGTACACCTATGACACAAATGGATAACATTATGGAGATCACAATCACCCAGTGTTACTAACAGCTATAATGCATCATTGCTGGACAACTACACTACCTGACATGTATGCATTAAACATTACTCCTGACAACATGTTACACTGCAGTACATTGGTACCCTGTAGTACAGTCACTGTGTGCATCAGAACCATATTAGTCTGTCCCTGCATCGATGTTATGGATGACAGGGATTTGGCACAGGTATCATCATATGCACAGGGTGTGTTGTTGGTTTGCCAGAAACTGAGGGCGGGCCATATATTTGACACCATGTGTGTGGGTGAGGGGTGTAATTAGTTGAACTGGGCATGGTGATGTGGTGTGTGTAGGTATGGGGTTGCCCTAGGTATGTTTGTATACTGTGTGGGTATGCATGCACACAGTTCTGCCATGTGGATGCCCTATACAGGTGTTTTTTTGGACAGCTGTAGACCATACCTGGCAGGGTGTGTAGTTCACTGCCTTTGGCCATGGACACATGGACTGTGCCTGCCAGGGGTTCCATGGGCACATCCAGGTACAGGCCTTGATGTGCTTCATTCCCCTGATGATGACAGATGTCTGCTGGATCTATGTCCTTCCTGGGACTAATCAGGGCCATGTGCACTTGGCCTGCTGTGGTGTGGTGTGGTGTGGACAGTGCCCCCCTGCAGTGCTGGGGCTGGTTTTGCCACTACCGGAGTGCCTCAGTGTCCTAGCACATCCACATTGACTGCCAACTGTTGGTGTTGCTGGCCTATGTCCACACGGCTGTTGCTGCACTCCCACCACAATATCAAGCACAGACAAACCATGGTCGATGACCTTGGTATGAGCACGGAGGGCACCAGACAGTTCATGGAAGTTGTCACTTGCAGATGTGAGAGCAGCCCTCTGCAGCCTCAGGCCCTGTCTGGTGTACAGTTCCATACATGCCTGTGCCCCCATGACAGTCTGAAACATGTGCCTGGTGTTACCAGTTGTGGTGCTTCTGCCAGGGGCATGATGACCTGCAACCCTACCATGGACACCCTGGTACATCCGCCTATGTGGAGCCCTGCCGGACATCTGGCTATGCCTGCTGTGACCAGACAAGTAGGCATGTATACCACACTGGCCTGTGCACTGCCACCTACCACCAACTGTCCCTCTGCTATGGCCACTGGTGATGGGGTATGTATTAGGCACTGAAACTGTGTGTGGGGTTGGGGTGGCTAAGAGGGGGATGTCAAATGATGATGCAGATTTGGCCCCTGACAACCCCACCTTTGCCTCAACAGTACTATCATCATCTTCAGTGTCTGTATGGACATCAACATCAGGTTGCATGCAGGAGGGACCCTGACCCACCTCACCACCTGTGGGGGAAAACAAGAAACGCACTTTAATACCTGTACAGCATTGTATAATACTACACACACACACACACACACACACACACACACACACACACACACACACACACACACACACACACACACATTCCACCTTAATACCTACCTGTTCCTGATTATACAGAAAGTCCCATGTTTATTCACATAAGTTCCCCATCCTGCATCACACTTGGTAACATACACTTATTAATACCATGCATTAACGTATCATTCCTCTAAATGTCTAGACGAGTGATCACAACACAATACCTGTTACTCCATTACCACCTTGACCTGAGTGGAGTAGGCTTTACATGGCCTCACTGCTGTCATTCAGTGTTCTCCCTGTGTATGTCTGGACATTGTGACCATTGCCCCTATATATTAGGGGCTACTTAGTTCACTTCATAATGTCACACACTTGCTCAGTACATACCAGATCTGCCAGATCTGCTGCTCAATCAACCTATTATGTGACAACTGTAATATATGGATACACTCCCTGGTGTTGTCTAGTAATTCCCCAATGCATCTGTAGTGCTGCATACGTAAGTTGTTATTCACCTCTCTGCTGATTGCAATGTTAAGGGTATACCTGGTGTCTACCTTCTCTTCCAATGCATGTTCCATGCTACAGACCTTATTATACTATCAGCTGCCCTGTGATTACATACCAGACAAGTATGCCTGGTGTCTCATGTGTCAGTCCATGTCCATGTACTGCACAATCCCAAAGGGAAGTACTGCTGTATGAACAACCCCACAATCACACATATGCATACATGGAGACCCCCCCACAAACACACACACACACACACACACACACACACACACACACACACACACACACACACACACACACACACACACACACACACACACACATCCTACATGCATCATGCCCCCTCCACTCCACCAGATTGCACTTACAGACAAAATAACCAGGCTATCTGCCCTAGGGCATTTATAAGCCTAGCCAGAGTGTGTTTGGCTTTCGCCACCCATTTTAAATGAATTTTGCTATGCCCTTTTTCGAGGTTACTGTGCCTCTGTCTAACAGTGACACAGAAGTGATACCTGGGGTAAACCTATGATCTCCCATCCACTCATCAAGATTCCTCTTGAAGAGAGTCATTGAAAGACTCTGCCTAACCTGGACTGGGATTTTATTCCAGAGTGAAGGGAGCCTCTGGGTTGTGAATCTGTCCCTCCAGCATGTCCTATTTATTTCAGTGCTGAGGTTCAAGTCTCTTGAGTGCGTAGCTCAATGGGATTTGGATTTTCTGAGGTGCAGCATGTCCATAAATTCTGGGTTGGACATGGCTTTATACATCAGGCACAGATTGCCTCTGAACAGGCGGTATGCCACTGAGTAGAGCTGGAGTTTATTTAACCAGGCAGCATATGGCATCTGTTTGAGCCCTTTGATCCTCTTGGTGAGGTACTTTTGGGGTTTTTCCAGTTCCTGCAGGTGTCTGGTAAGGTACATCCCAAAAGGGGCATTGTACTCAATTATGGGCCTGATGAGGGATGAGTAAAGAGGCACGATGACCTCCCCTGATCTAGATGTGAATCCCTTCATGATTAGGTGGGCTATATAAAATGTTTTTCTAACCACTTTGGCCACGTGGTTTCAAATGAGAGATTGCTATCAAGTTGGGTCCCCAGGTCCCTAATTACTTCTTCACTTAATGGATTACCACCTATGTGGTAATTTGTGGGCACTGTTTTTGCCATAGGGATGACTATACACTTTTGGTGTTTAGCTTGAGGCCATGGCTCTGGCACCAGTTGTCTGTTTCTATGAGGCCCTTTTGTAGGATGCTTGTGTTGGCTGGAGAGTCGATTATGGCGCCTAGTTTGCAGTCATCTGCGAACTTGGTCAGCCACAGTCCTTCCGTGTTGGCCTGTACCAACAAAAAATATATACCGAACAAGAGAGGTCCCAGGACTGAGCCTTGTGGGATGCCACTTGTAACTGGTTTGGAGTCTGACATGGCTCCAGCAATTCTAACCATGTGGGTTCTGTCCTTGAGCCAGTTTGCAACCCATCTAGTGACATAGGGGTTTATATTTAAGCTGGTGAGCTTATCTATAATGCCCAAGTGGGGTATTGTATCGAAGGCTTTTGTGAGGTCCAGGTAGGCTGTGTGGACCACCTTCCCCTCGTCAATGGCCTTGGTGACTGTTTCAAAGAAATTGACCAGGTTTAAGAGGCAGAATCTGCCCTTAACAAAGCTGAACTGGGTAGGATCCAGTGTCTGTAGGTCCCCAATATCTTTATTTATGAGGTCCATGATGATCCTTTCCATAGCTTTGCAGACCAAGCTAGTCAGTCATATGGGGCGATAGTTTCCAGGATCCGTTGAGGCACCACCTTTGTGGAGAGGGACCACTGTTGCTGTACACCACTCTTTGGGTACATATCCTGTAGTAAAGCTGATATTGAACAGTAGTTTTATGTTTGGGTTTAGCTCTTCTTGGAGTTCATGTAGGATGCAGCTCGGGACACCGCCTGGTCCCATTGATGCTGTGTTTTTTGCTTTGGAGAGGGCAGCTCTTACCTGAGCATCACACACACATACAGGTGAGGTTGCACAAAGATAGTACACACAGTCCTCCCATTACCCATTTGACAACATGCATAACATACGGTACTCAACAGCAATCAGTGCAGCTATAGTCAATCCATGCTAGCAACAGTATACATGTGTGTAATGCATGGGCTGTGTTAGTAGGTGATGCCCTTTCCACTGGAAAACACTACACCCATGTACACAGTATTGCTGTGCACCTGTTCTGCACCCTGCCAAGTACTGTGCAACAAACCTCACAGGTGTACAACCCATTGCTGAATGTGTAGTACTGTGTCAGTTATGTCTGCTCTAATGCTCACAGCCCCTATGTATTTCAGCGACACGTATCTGGGATGATATGTGGACAGATGTCAATTGTGAATGCCTGATGTCTGGTTTACAGATCTCAACATCAGTGGTGCATGTATGACCAATCCAATACTATTACACTGACAACCGTCAGACCATACCGTGGCTATGGGGAGTGTACACAGCCTTATTGATATGATGCACTCTTCCTCGATCTGCCATGGGATCACATCACTGCATATAATAACAGTACATGAGCCTGATATGTGACATACGTCATGTACATTCACATGCAATGTATAAGAAATGTGTTAGGTGTGCAGATGCTGACCGCAATGTATGCACTCCGTGGGTGCATATGTGTGCACGCCCTTATCATGACGGTTTGTTGCACCTATTTTTATGTGTACTCCAGCAGTCACTATTCCCGGCAGGGGTATACTAGCATAGGCCATCTGCATTTGCCAATGTATGGTCAGTCTGCCCTACACATGCCCCCCAATTCTGCATGATTGCAAGTTCTACTCATGTGCATATCCCTTGGTGTTTAAACACTGACGTCACTATTGCTGTGGGGGTAGTGTTATGTCTGCCACAGTTTATGAACCTGACTTGCAGATAAAGCCATTCTTAACATGCTTAGGATCCCTGCTGCAGTGCACTGGTGTGTCATGCTGACACACCCTTCCCACCTCCAGCCTTTTTGTAGATGCTTGACAAATATGGCCTACACATATCTGTCAGTTTGCAGTGTCCCATGTGTTACAGTCTAGTCCCAGCTAATAATGTGGACCACAGTAATAGGTTATGCCATAGTGTAGATCTGTAACAGTTGCCATTGTAATACTGATATATACACTGTTGTTGCACTGTATAAGGGTGATGTTTCACACAAGTCCCTATTGTAGGCCATGTGTCCCACTATTATGTTCATCCCTGTGGACACATTTTGCAATGACATGATGTTAGTTATGTTGCAGGTGTCTGACATACCCTTCCGATACCCCATCACAGTCACCACTGTGATGCAGTGCATTAAACAGCAACAATACGTGAAGATGTATGGCATGCATTATGGGTAGATGTGTTAGATGTGTGCATGGAATATACCATAGCCATTACATGCCCGGCGTATTGGCAAGCAAGAACATAAACCATACTCTCAGCTACAGGCTGCTGCCTTGGTGGTATACTAGAGGGACCTACATAAGAGTGTGAGAGATGCGAGGTCAGTGGCCACAGCTGTGGCATTGCTACAGGGTGGGTGCAGCATTACAGCACATCAACAGTACAAGTCCACAATACTACCACTTATGCACATCTGTTTAGTATTACTATGCAGCAACAAACTATATCTATGACATGTCACATATGAATGATCTACCTGTACAGATGCGGATGCATATGCAAAAGTGGTCTACTGATGTGCCTGTGGCCTTACCTGCATGCTCCTCAGCTGGTCTGTGGCTAGCACCCACCTCCAGAATGGTCTCTGCCAGTTGTTGGGTGTGTAGGTGGGCAGATACCATGAGGCTGGTGAGGAGCTCCTCAACACATGTCCAGGGGGATGGATGGCATGCAAGGTGATCTCCACGGACTGCAGCAGCACACCGATGAACATTGCAAAGCAGGTCAGAACAATGATGCTGGACCTGCTCATAACTGCAGTTATGCAGGCTGACATCATTGACCCTGTGGACTAGATCATTCCACAAGGTGGTCCACTCCTGCTGCTCATGGGCAGCCATGCCAAACAGAACAGGATAGTGCTGTATTAGGTAGTTCAACACAACCTCATTTTCTGCCACTGAATACTAGGGTAGGCAGCCATGGGACATCTTGCCTGAAAGACATAAAGATGGAAACAGGTCTGGGCAACTCAGACAGCAAGATTACCATAGTTCTTAATACACATCTTTGTCATCCCTCCTTCATAGTAGCAACAACAAACTGTTTACACAACTCAATAGGTATGGCTGCAGCTTACCTACCAGTGAGACATTATATACCCCTGCGCTAATTTCTTTAAAAGAACTGAAAAAGGGGCACAAAGAGGGAAAGACAGCAGGGGAAATAGCTAGGGATGTGCAGGAAGGGTGTAGGAAAGGTCTATAGATTCCCATTTCTAATACAGCAACAGCTGTGCATATACACTGAATTTGGAAATAGATTTGGACACTCATACCCCTGAGAGAAAGGTGACGACAACAATAATATGTTGTGAAGCCAATTTGACCAGATTATGTGTCCAGTGGACATGTGTGCAAAATGGACAGCTATGTATGGGGTGAGATTTTTTGTTTGGGAACAAATTGCCCTTTTTTTCAGGTGAGAGTGGGATGTTAAGGAGGGATAGTAGGTATATTTGGGGAGATAGGTTGAGTAGGTTAGCAGACAAGACAAACAAAATGCATACAGGGGCGGTATATGACACATGTGGGGGGGTAAACACTTTGCTGGGAGGGGTGTTGGGAAATTGGAAGCCCATGAGACCCCTAGTGTAAACAGTGGGACTGAGGTTTCCACCTATGGACAGTCACCACTGCACCTTCACAGCCCTGAAGGTAGCTGTGCTGGGGGCTGAATAGAAGAGTCAGGCTGACCCTCTAGTCATGACACATGGCCATCAAGCTGGCATAGCAGATCTCCGACCTCCCTGTGGAGCTTGCCGCACACTATGACCCGGACCTGGCAAAAGGTGACAGGTTCCGGTCTGTGCCCACTCCCGGGGGAGACAAGCCCCATCCCCTGAGGTGGTTCCACCTGAAGGAGGTGCAGGACCAATGGATGAGAAGGTCCCAGTTTGGGCCCCAGATGTGCTGGTGCCACAGCCAGCTGAGGTGGGACAGGTGGGTCCGCTGGGACCCGCATTCCCATTCATGCTATGGTGTTTAAGTTTTATCAACATATGTGGGTTAGTAATAGTCAACACATTCCAGGATTAGGTATAACAGCATGCATAGATATTCCCATTAACCTAAACACCAGATATGGAACAGTTGCATAGCAAACAAAACACATGCATATATGGGACCACAGTGTTAATTACAACAGCATGCAGGTACATTGATGGCACCATGCCACCAATGTGGGAATATTTCAACAAAGCACATGCATAGAAACAGATTTAAATAATTATCGAACAATAGGACATATGTTCCAATATTAGAGTTAATTCAGCACATACCAGTTGAGTTGTGTATTTAGTTTATTGTTGCAGATACGGTGGGGGGGAGAAAGATGTCAGTTAACAACTAGTATATTTCTGTAGTTCGCATTACTTTCCTAGTCAGTGCTGTTATCTGTACCTTATAAGTATTAGTACACTACCCTATTGCCTTAGTTTGGACAGTGGTATGTCTGTTGACATCTATATACATGAACTGGTTTTACCTGCAGTATACACCTCTTACCTGGTATACCTGTGGAGGTATTGTTTGTTAACACTAACTAACTATTTCTACACATACTCCCAGATTCCAGATTGATGTTATGCACATACCTGTCCATCTCTTTTTGCACACACTCTGGGCATGCCTTGACCACATGCAGGTAAACTGGGACATATTTTAACTATTGCCCTCTTAAACCTTTATTGAATTGTACAATGACAGGTTTGTTTTCACTGACATCTTCCAAATATGTACAGGCCTGACAGTCAGTTATATGACATGAAATGCTGCCTACATGTCAGAGATTAGCACACTGATATGCCAGGGGGACAGGGAGACAGCCGGCAGATATGGGCCAATTAACTGGACATTTCTGTACACTTGTGGGGTATGATTCTGCATGCATCTTACTACCACTCCCAGGATTCAGACAATGGCTGTGTCTGCTACAAATAAAACACTGTCCATCATAGTTGAGTGTGCTATATAGATATTGCTGTGTATCTCTTATCTGATTTCTGTCTATAATTCTCCTGTGGTTTTACATTCTGACCTTGTATTACAACACTCTTATACAGGATTTCCTAGACAGTTATATGATGTAGCACAGTGTGGGTGACAGTAATGAGTAATACCTTATTATTCAGAGCAACTGCAACACTAACAATGCCATACAATACCAGAGTAAACAGTACCAGTACAGGATATCAACCTTTTATTTCTAGGCACAGTATTCGTATCTGACTGAACTGTGGAAGCAATGCTTGTTAGCACTACCTGAATGTTGCTACACAAATTACCAGATTCCACATTAGTATTATGCACATACGTCTCACTCTGTTACTGTACACACTCTGCTCACAGATTGACAACATGGGGGTGTAGATGGGACATACTTGGCTTATTACTCTCATAACATTTTGGGGAGTTGCTAGAGTGAGAAGTTTGTTCTTATAGATGTCTAACAATCAGTTGTATTTCTTGTTTGCTGCCTAAACATCTGGGATCATCCCACTGATTTCCCAGGGGGATAGGCAACAGATATGGGCCAATTTACTGGACATTCTAGATATATCTATACAGTTGTGGGGTGTGATTCTGTATGCAGCTTGCTACCACTCCCAGGATTAGAACAATGGCTGTGACTTCTAAAAATACAGCAGTTCACGTCTCAGTTGAGTGCGCTATTTGGATTTTGTTGTCTGCCTTTTCACTGTTTTCTGTCTACGTCTCCCTCAGTTGTACTATATGACCTCTTGTGATTACACCAGTCATATACAGACATTACTACACATTTTATTTATGTAGCACAATGTGGGTAACAGTGCTTAATACAACAGTACTATTCAGTGATTGCAAATCTACATTACCATATGATACCAGAGTAAACACATGCATTCCAGCAGTTAGACCTTTATTGTCAGGCTATTATGTTTTTATTTACACACAACCTATATGAGACTCTTCCTGCCATATTCTCTGGTGTATGCAGTACATGCCTTAAACAATACAGGTTTTATACAGGCTATTAATTTACTGCTACTTTTAGATTTATTTCCTATGACAGTACATACAAGAGTATTACTAACCTGCCTCGCATCACAAGTGCTCTACATCCAATCTACATCTATTGGCCTCCTGGTTCATAGACCACTCACTTGCCACTGTAAAAGACATAAGAGGAATATTTAGTCATACCTATCCATAATATACATGAGCTGGCAATTATTAAACAGGTAGTGGAGTGATACTTACACACAGCTTGGACTTCTCCTGTCCTCCTAGCATCTTGGATCCACTGATCCAAGAGATCCCCCTTTCACCGCTTCAGGTCGGCATAGTGATGCCTGACTTGCTCACCAGTTCAGGGTATGCCAGTGGCACTGGTGAGATCAAGGGCAAGATGGTCTCAGGCTTTTATTTTGTATTGGGAACCCTGATACTGGCCCTGCAACAGTCTCATGTCATGGTCTTTCACAAGGAGTCCTGCTATCACTCTGGACTCCTGGATGCCCCAGTGCTGCACCTGAAAGCTCACACCCTCTTCCTTTCCAGACATAGTGCCTACGGAAAGCTACAACCAGTTATGAGATGTATTCCCACCTGTTGGGTTTAAATAGGGCTATTTTCCCACACTTTGCTATGATTGGAAGGTTTTGAAAAGGCTAAGCTATGGACAAGTAAAGTAAACAACAAGATAGCACTGAATTCACCAAGCAACAACAAAAACCAGTAAAATCCAATGGTTTATTCGATACACTCTAGCGCCTCGGCTACAGTAAGCCTTCAAGGCTTGAAGGCTTACTGTAGCCGAGGCGCTAGAGTGTATCGAATAAGCTATGGACAAACCTGCTTACCTAAGGTTGGCATTGCTTAAAGGGGTATACCAATGGGCAGATTGAGTTAGCTGGCCTACACATTGCTTACACCTACTAAGCTGGGCTGTGCAATGCCTCACATTGCGTAATATTTAAGTTGCATTATATCTGCATTGTGGCATTGATTTATTATTCATTACATGTTATATATGTGTTTGGTATCCATGATTCATGTGTACGTACACTGTATGGGGTCCTTGTGTTTGTAGTACTCCAGTCAACATATTTATCTCCTGTAGTTGGTTATACAATATAAAACTGTATATAGATTCCTTTCACATATTCAGTTTGTATTTCCTATGGTGAGGATCTGTTTGGTGATACATCAATATTATGTACTGCTGTGATGGCTTAGTGGTTAACTACTGTGACTGTAGTGTAGAGGGTCCTTGGTTGAAGACCTGCAAAGGCTGTTTATTTTGTTTCTGGCCAGAACAGCGGCTGATGCATACAGAGTGTTTAAGGCACTTTTAAGCAATTGTAAGCGGGTTTGCGAGAAGTTACGCAATGCTAACCTACGGTTCAATATCCTTACAGAGAGTTAGCTTCAGTATTGCTTAACCTGTGTGCGCATTGCTTACCCCCATGCAAACAGGCTTAAACCCACTTACTACTGCTTAAATATGCTTACTCCCGCTTACTACTGCGTAACTATGCTTACTCTTGCTTACTAGTGCTTACACCCAATTACCACTGCACTAATTTAGACAGTGATGTCTAATGGTTCTTGGGCAGGTGGTGAATTTGGCACCTGTATGGCTTTATCATTCATTACACATTTTACCTTCCATTTGTATCCCTGATTCCTGTGAACATATACTGTATTGGGCACTTGTGATTATCTGTGGACTTTGCAACATTATGACAATGACACCTCACGTCTGCATTTAATGCAGTACTTCAGTTCACAAATATATATGCCGTAGGTTATGCAACAAAATAAACTGATCATACAGTGATTTGACATGGAAAATGAATTGTACTGGAGTGGGACTCCAACTGGGAATGACTGCTCGTAAGGCGAATGCTCTGCCCACTACACTATTGCTGTACTGCTTCATTTGCATATATCTTGCTTTTTATCCTCTTGTGCCATTTAAGCTGCATTAACTGTAGCTAATCAATGGGCAAACCCGTGCACCTATGGTTAAATTTGATCTGTTTCATAAAAAAGTCTTCATATTTAAATGTTGTAAATACTGTTCTTGTACACTTGGGGGGGTGTTGCTGGGGGTATGCAAACACCTATGAGTGGTCTCACTCATTCTTACTCCTACACTGCTGTTTTTGTTGCAGGGGCATGTATATTCTGAGAGCTCTACTCTCAAGCAGGCCCCCTGCACTCGTACATGCTCTGTGTCTGTTTAGGAGCTCAGGCAGCTCGCGTTCATTACTATGCATGGTGCACTGCTGTCCTCCTCCTAAACAGCTGCTTCCATCCATGACTAAGCTAGTCCTGCACAGAAAGATAGTGAATCGGACACACACACACACACACACACACACACACACACACACACACACACACACACACACACACACACACACACACACACACACACATGGAAAAGGATGGCACAGATTTACTAGCTCTGCCCCCTTCTGCCCAGACTATAAGGTAGTTACTGCCACCAGCCACCCCCAAATCAGCTTCTTTAAGGCTCTTACAAAGGTACCCAATTATACTGAGTGAAATTAATATTAATGCAAATGGTAATGTTTGGCCAGTGCATTAAGGCTTTCAGGAGTGGCCTGAGCTTTCACCAAATATATATATAAGTACTCTCAGAGATTAATATATTCTGTAAAAGACCTGCTGCAATGAAACGTTTAATATATTTAATAATAAATAATAAAAGAACATGAAAATACTAAATATCTATTTACAATAAACACCAGAGTTTCAGTTACAGGAAATATTAAAAATAACACAGGTTGTCAGGTCCACACAGTTACACAGAAGCAATACTTAATTATTCTCACTATATTTTCCTGATTGATCTAAAGCATTATTATTCCCTGGTTACTTATTAGAGTAAGGCAAGATGAAGTATGTGAGGGGTTCTTCCTGGTCAGGTTCCAAGAACAGAGTCCACTGAGACTTCAGTCTCACCTAGTATTAAACATTATTTTTAGTGATGGATTACATAATGACATCACATACATCTGGTCATCTGATTTCTGGTTCCCATGCTTCCCCCTTGGCTAGAAACTGTCAGGATTTATCATCTATGTGTCAATAATCACACACACACAAAGCCTTGCTAAGATCTGCTGCAACTCTTGGAAGTCATAAAACAATTTCAAACCTCCACTATTCCAGAGTAGCAATTAGTTCACCCCAATAACAATACAGAAGGCTTCTTAATGTTTGTTTTCCCAGACATTGTCTCTCCCGCTGTATTCAGAACTGTAAGATACAATCTTTATGGTCTAAATTAAGTAATTTAATTTCTTGCTATTTTCCAAAGTCAGGTGGCTTGAGATTAACTTATTCTTTTCCAGTATCCTCTGTTAAATCATATACATTTAAACAGTTACAATAATAAATGTATCGTTTTTTCTGTCCAGCAGGGCACACTGCTGGTATATTTTTTAACACAAGCAGCCTTATAAACACATTTTCAACACAACCATCAGTGCAATCAGTTTGATATACAAATGACATATAATTCTTTAGAAAATTCCAGCTAGCTGTGCTGGCATGTGTTGCACATTAACTGCCCTACCTCTTCTTGTATAGCTGGTAATATCAAAAGCAAACCTTCTGCACGAGAGCAATTGCACGGCTCAAAGCAGAAATTCAAAAAATACACATCAAATGAGCCAGCAAACTGTGACCTGAAAGTAAATTTATTATAAAAATAAAAAAGACATATAAACAACAAACAACCAGATCGGTTTTGGCTGGAACAAAACCCACAGCCTTCCTCAGTGTAAAATCAAATAATCAGATGCTGTTTAAATACATACAACTGAACGTTCATTGGTTCAATCTAAAATTGTTCATTTAAACCAGGTGGAAATAACCCAACTAATTTGACAATCCACTTTTTTTCTTTGGAATTTAAAATAGAGTGCCAACCTGTTTTGTTGCTTTTGTTACCTTTTATTACATCAATTACATCAGAGTAGTCTGTAATAGCTGTGACTGTCTATTGTCATGAGAGTGTTTATAGTGATTGAAGTCACAGCTACTACAGACTACTCTGACAGGGGAACCTCTGACTGGTTGCTTTCCATGTGGTCATTGCACTAATTGTGACAAAGTAGGTAAATCCAAACAATTTACCAGTCGGAATTCTGCTATAGTCTATGATGTTAATTTTTTTGCCAACTGCAGCAGTGATTGGTTGGTCTATTTGGCTACGTGCACTTGCAGATCCTTCTACATTGGGCAAACGTCACGTCCTCTCAGACTCAGAATATCTGAACATGTAAGTAATATCAAAAACAAAAAGGTCAACAATGTTTTATACAAACATCTGTTACACAAAACTACAAACTTTTCCTTTATGGTAATTGATGTCATAAAAGGTAACAAAAGCAACAAAACAGGTTGGCACTCTATTTTAAATTCCAAAGGAAAAAAGTGGATTGTCAAATTAGGTGGATTATTTCCACCTGGTTTAAATGAACAATTTTAGATTGAACCAATGAACTTTCAGTTGTATGTATTTAAACAGCAACATCTGATTATTTGATTTTACATGGAGGAAGGCTGTGGGTTTTGTTCCAGCCGAAACCGATCTGGTTGTTTGTTATTTATATGTTTTTTTTATTTTTATAATAAATTTACTTTCAGGTCACAGTTTGCTGGCTCATTTGATGTGCTTTTTGAATAGCTGGTAATACCTCACATTGTCACACCTTTAAGGAAACTATTAGGTCAACATATCAACTGGGAACTGAAATGATTAAAAGAAATTGGTTACAAAACCATGATGATGATTAAGTGAGTTACATTGCAAGTAGATGCATGCCAAAATGGTATATCAGCTGGGATCCTACAAGAAAATATATAATTTACTTATGAGTCAAATGCATTTACAAATGCACAGAAGAGATATGTGAAAATAGAAAAAAACGAACTTCTAACAATGGTGTCTAAATGTAAGATATAAAATGGGTTCCTATTATATAGTCAAAGACGCAATCCTTTGAATGCGTCTTGATCGAATTTGAAAGCAGGAAACAGCAAAGTAGTGAAACTGCCTCCATTACTTTGCTGTGTTCGTCACTGTAGTGCAATCTCGGAGTTGGTATATTTAAGTACGGGAGGTGTGTGGGACACAACTCCCCCCCATCGGGAGTGTGGGGGCAAAGCCCCCCACTTTATGCAATGTTTTGAAGTTTTTATTTTATTTTTTTTTTTTTTGTGGAACAGCGATTTTTTTTTTCCCTGGGAAAAAAATTGCCGTTTTGAGTGTTCGGGATTGTAAGCTTTTGCTTACGAGGTCGATAAATCAAGGTTCGGTTTTTTAAGCGTTCACTGATTTAATATAGACCCTATAAAGCTAAGGTAGATACAGTTCACAAATTTATAGAAAGCATTTGCTGGAAGTATTCTAGATTGAAATAAATGTTATTTGATTGTCGTATATTTATTTTATTTATTTATCTATTTTGTTTACTGGAAAAGTCCTTCTGGAACTGAAATGCCAATTTTCAGTGGATGCCCAGGAAGAAAGGCTCCAAAACAAGGCTATAAATACAATTTTGACAATTCAAAATAACAACCTTCAGCTCATATTCTTTGTAAAGTATTTCAAAGCAAATGGTCAGCAAAAATTTTTACAAAGCATATAAGCATATCAGATTAAGGAAATACATGTTTTCAAGATATTGTGAGTAGAATAAAAAACACAGTGGAAAGGAACAGTGCAAGTGCACAGAAAAACACTAATAATCCTCATAACCAGTGCATTATGGCAGGATACATTAATTTTTATTTCTTATTTGTGGAATACTAGTGTGAGTTGAATAAAACTGTTTTGATACCGCCCATGTGTTGATGAAAGGTTACTTACCTTTGGATTGATGTCTTCTGCCACAAAGCACTAGAATCAAAAATACTATATTAATACATTTGTACAGTATCCATAGTGGATAGATTTAGGAATGCATAAAAAACCAGCTTGCTTCCTGCTATAATAAAATCGCCAAATTTGCTAACAGCCATAGATCATCCACCCATCACTGTTCCTCTCTCCTAAAACTAAATTGGCTTGAACTACCCAATCACCTCACATATATACAACTGACTTTAGCTCATAAGCTCATTCTCAGCCCCTCTCTTTGTCCCTCCCTGTCTTCTGCCTTTAAAATGCACCTACCAAATAGAGTCTTAAGATCTAACAATCAAAACCTACTAGAAGTTCATAAACCATCCCATCCCCCAGGCAAACACCTACTATCCTTTAACCTAGCCCGCCTTTGGAACTCACTCCCGCCATCTATACGCACCACCTCCAACCAGCACATGTTCAAAAAATCTCTTCATACACATCTAAAGTCCCAATGGGAATGTTCTTGCTCTCACCCCTCATAAACATATGATTACTTCACTTTACCTAACAAACCTTATGTGCCTACTGAAAAACCACTCTATATTGTAAAACATCATCACTGTCTCATCATGTTTATCTCACATAAATCCTCATTATATTGTATTGTTTTGAATGCTTGTAAATTTTGAGTGTAAATGTTTTATCTTTTACTTTTGTATAATTTTAGTAGCAATCTTGTATGTACCTAATCTGCCTGTTTTTTGGAGCTTTTCTCCCCAGGACTCCATTGAAAATGGGTTCTTTTTGGCCCAATGGACTATCCTGGTAAACCAACAGCAAATAAATAATAATAAATAAATAAATAATATTTCAAACTGTAGGTGATATAATCTGAAAGTATAGTATAGACCAAACACATGAAATTTGCAGAGGTAAGGGTCTATGGTAGTTAATACTGACTTCCTTTGTCCAGGACGGACATAAACATCGCCCCAAGAGTGAATCTGTGATCACCCATCCATTGCTCTAGGTTGTGTTTGAAGAGGGTCAGGGAGCGGCTCTCTTTCACATAAACTGGAAGCTTGTTGCAGCGAAGTGGTAGTCTCTGGGAGATGTATCCATCTCTCCAGCATGACCTGTTCATGTCAGAGGCTAGGTTAAGATCCCTGGAGTGAATGACTTTTCTACAGTTTAATTTATGCCCTGTAAGCTAGACCATGTCACTCCTTAACAATCTGTAGGAGACAGAATACAGTGGCAGGGCTTTCAGGCCTTTTTTGTAAGACTTGTTTTTTGTATCCAGTAATTTCTTGGTGAGGAACCTCTGTAGCATCTCCAGTTGTCGCAGATGTCTAGTGAGGCACATGCAAAAGGGAAGATTGTATTCAATTATTGCTCTGATGAGGGCTGAGTATAATGGAATTATAACATCCTTAGATCTAGATGCCATGCCTTTACTTATAAGATGTGCCACATAGAAGGAATTCCTTACTACCGTGGATACATGGTGACCAACGCTCAGATTGCTATCGACCTGAGTAGCCAGATTTCATACCACTGGGTCTACATTTAGGGGGCTGCTATCTATAATGTAATTAGCAGGGGTGTCAGCTGTTCCAAAGGGAATAATAATGCATTTTTTTGCATTTAGCTTTAATCCATGGCTTTGGCACCAATCGTTTGTCTGCATTAATCCTTTCTGAAGTATATTAACATTTCTGGGGGGACACAGTGATTGGTTCCAATTTGCAATTGTCAGTGAACACAGTCAGCCACAGGCCATCCAAGTTTGTCTGGACTTCTGAGAAATAAATTCTGAATAGTAAGGGGCCCAGCACAGAGCCCTGTGTATGCCACTGGTGACCGGTCTTTTGCTAATGATGAAGTCTAACAGTATGTGTTCTGTCAATGATGCAGCTGGCTACCTATTTGGTAATGTAGGGGTTAATTCCCAATTGAAAGAGTTTCTCTATAATATCCAAAGTGAGAGATTGTGTCAAATGCCTTGACTAGGTCAAGACAGGTGATATACACTGACTTTCCTCATACAGGACCTTGGTGAGACATGATTTACTTTTAACAAATCCAGTCTGGATTGGGTTTAGAGTTTGGAGATTACCTATGTCCTTGTTAATAAGGTCCATAGTGATTATTTCTGTGGTCTTGCAGATGAGGCTAGTCAAGATTGGGCCTATAATTCCTAGGGTCAGTTGATGGTCCCCCTTTGTGCAGAGAGATTACTGTTGCTGTTCTTCATTCTGTCAGAGCATAGCCAGTTCTCAGGTTGTGGTTAAACAGGGATCCAAGTGAGTCTGCTAGGTCATGTTTTAAGTTGTTTAAAAGGCAACCTGGGTTGTTGTCTGGTCCCAGAGATGCTGTCTTTTTGTCCTTGGAGAATGCCCAGATGACTTACTCTCTTGAGATAATAGGCTGAAGAATGATGGCAGGTATACTTTGCAGTATGACTGCAGGGGACGGGGGGAGTGAAGTTTGCTCCAAATCTGTCAGATAACAGGTTACTCCAAACACCAAAAGTCACGAATCCTTAATGCTCCACACTAAATATGAAATGAGGTACTCAGAAACATAAAGTGCTTTAATACTCTTTTTAAGTGTACAAAAATGAAATCCACTTTTCGTCAATGCAAATAGCTTAACTTCTTCAGAAACCTTATGATAAAATATTAAAACAGGTGACTTATATACACCATTATACCTATCACATGGTAATCAAATTAAAATTTAAAGGCAAACAGTATCTTACAAACAATTGTGCTTAGACTCCAATTAAAAAGATCACTTCGATTAAAGCTAAAATGTATATATAACCACTCCAAGAAAAATTATGAATGAATAAATATATGTATATATGTATATCTGTGTCAGACAATCTAAATGTGTAGAATATATCTGTAAAAATGTAAAAAAGGATACCAATGGTATAAAAAATATATACCAATGGTATAACAATATTAAATAAAATAAAACTAATTACGTGAACATATCAACATCCGAACATTGACACAATGTAAATATATATATTACTGAATTAATAAATAACTAAATATATATAGAAATAAATATGAAAATAAAAATAAAAATAAATATATATAGATATATTAATTGATTAACTTACTGTCAGTCATAGTATAGTTAAAACACAATTCTATAACTACTAGATGTAACAAAGTATATATAATAAAATATATATAATGAAATGATATATATGAAATATGTACAGTGAAGTATGTTCAACTGGTTAAATCCAAGAATGTATGTATGAAAAGTATATACATAAAAAAGTAAAAATGTAAAATAGGTAAAAATAAGCAATAATAGGCAAAAAACTGTGTTCATTTACACGCCTCACAGCTCAAATTAAACATAAAATTAATACTGATGTCTACCTAACTAGATTTTTCAGTCTTAAAATACACATTATAGTACTCATTTCATTTATCCCTGGGTATTGACATGCATTTACAGGTTGGCAATTACCTCCTGTTGAGTATGAGTGGAGCCATCCTCAACCAGTACCGTGCATAGCTGGGTATTCCTGTTTAGATTTTGGATGCAGTTAAAGAATGCCTTGTGATTATCCTTAGCTATGGAGGCTATTTTTGGCTTATGATTAGCTTTGGACGACTTGACAAGCTCTCTGATTTGTTTGTTTAAGCTAGAGAGGGATTTCTTCCTCTGCTGAGCCAGTTCCCTCTTGTTCTTGGACAATAGTTTCTTTCTCTTGTAGTATAGCCATTTGATACTAGGGGTCCACCAGGTTGGCTTGTTTTTTCAGCAAGACCTGGTTTGAACAGCTGATAATATGCAACTGCTTAAGTAGTTATACAGGACATTGGTGTACAACTCTGCATATGAGTACATGTTATCTACATTCAAGGGGGCTTTGAAATTTCTTATACCATTCTTTGTAGGGTGTAATTTGTCTTAGAAAAATTCTTAAGCATTTTTGAGATTGATGTGGTATCTGGTCTTATAACTATATTAAATGAGATTGATTTATGGTCCGATCTTACCAGGGAGGACATCACACAGGCGAGGGTGCAATGCTCTCCCATGTTAGTGAGTTCTCTGTCCAGGACACTTTAGCCTCTTGTGCATGTGCTGACTAGCTATCCAGAGCATTTGTATTGACAAAGTCCATGAACTTCTGAGCCAGCATGTTTGTGGTTGTGTATGTTTCCCAGTCGATGGTAGGATAATTAAAATTACCCATGAGTAAGGTGTTGGGCTGTATGGCAGTGACTCCAGTAAGTCCAGGTATGCAGTATTCTTTTCCTGTTTCATGATGGGGAATCTATAACAAGTGAGGTAGAGGGCTTTGCCTGTAGTTAATTGGACATGGAGTAGCTCTTGAGAGTCATACTGTTTGACCAGTCTTGAGGAGTAATTATCCTTAATGAAGATGGCTACACCTCCTACTTTGGTTCTTTTCTTTCACACTCAGTTTTTGGTTAAATGCATGAAAAGCATTGTAATCCTGCATGGCCTGGGTGCTTTCCATGCTGTTAAACCATGTCTAGGTGACTGCAGATGTCAGCATCTTCTAAAGTGAGGAGTGCTTCCAGGAAGTGCATTTTCTTGTTTAAACTCCTAGCATTAAGCAGCAGAACCTTGAGTTTTTCTAGAAAGGATTTGTTATGATGAGCAGTTGGTTATTTTGACACTGCCTAAAAAGGCAAAATATAGGTGGCTAATGCCTTTGCCAGTATCCAAAAGCCAGAGGGGACAGGTGCAGAACATCTCTGCCAAAACAGCATGGCCTGTTGACCATGTCTTCCCCAGATGAGAGATATTGGATCCCCTTGAATTGACACCAGAAGCTAAGCCAGTTGTTAAAGTTAATCATTTTTTGTTTGTATTGTGGCATCATCCTTGGAGAAGATAGAGTGCTGCTTAAGGCTAGGCTTATTCCTGCCTGTGATACATAATCTGAGAGCTCAGTCATGTCTCTCTTCATATAGTCGAGTAAGCTACTTCTAAAGTCATTCACCCCCACATGGGCTATGACTATTGTGGTTGAGTGACCTGAGTGCTTGACTGACTTGATGGATCCTGGCACCTGACAGGCAGTTAACTGTAACCCACTCCTTATCCAGTCTGGTGAGGGGAACATCCGTGTGTCTCAAAATGGAGTCACCTATGACCAGTACATTAGGTTGTGTGGTATTATGTCTAATGGCTTTATTTGTTGAGGCACTGGTGTATTTGTGTTATTATGTGCTGTGCATGTTTTTTGAATTGTTATGTGTTCAAGTGTTTTCCATTTAGGAGGCCTCTGATCTTTTTTCAAGTTATAGTACTTCTGCATACAGGGATTTATGTGTCATGTCCTTATCAATTTGTCCTTATATGAGAGTTTTGCCTCAAATTTCATAGTGTAACTACATCTCTCCCATAAAGTGTTGTTTGTTTCAAAAGTAAGTGGCTGTCAGTATACATGAGACAACTGCTACATTGCCTCAGGATGGCCATGTCTATCAGGTTGGGTCGAGAGATGATGGGAGACTGCCCATCTATGATAGCAGGCTCTTACTGTATGTTTTATTAGGGAAGGGAATGGGTTAATTTGACAGGATTGTACTGGTAGCATGCAGACTGCAAGAGGGACCTATACTTTGTGTAGGTTAAGGTTGATCAATAAGGCAGTGCTGCTCAGTGTGCAACTGAGATGCTCTTAGAGTAGCAGAAGAGCTTGGAAGGGTTTCATTGATGGCTGTTTAGAGAAAAACTGAGCTTCTAGGGTTTTGTGTCTATACAAGGGCACTGCTAAGTGCTGCTGTGCGAAGAGTAACACCACACAAATGCGAGACTAAAATGGAAGCAAACAGAAACAAGTTTTAAGATAACTACCAAGCAGAAAAGCATGTCATAAGCCTTCCACCAGCAATCCCCAACTCAGACAGGTTAGATCAGCACACTTCTGCCACACGAATGCAGAAAAACACCTTAATGTAGAATAGCTGGTTTGGAGCCCAAGTGTAACAAGACCACACAACATGGACATGGAAGGACATGACCAACATATGACATACTTTGATAAATGCCTGATAAAACTCTGCAAAGATGCTCTGGGCATCTAGTGTCTATAAAGAAATTGATGTAAAAGAGATGAAATGGACAAACACAATAGTGGATCATTTGTAGAATGTACTGTTTTAACAAATAAGAGGTTTAAATATGTACTCAGTGAAAAAAGGTAAGAGAACGAACATTTGATAAAAAATGTTCAGGCACCTACACATATTTAACACTAACATGCCAGTTGAAAGCTGTAAATACACAGGAACCAAAGAGCTTCACACAGAAACTGAAAAATTAAGAAGAGGAAACTGAAGTATTTTTGAAAATGGGAAGCAATTTGTTTTTAATAACCATTACCTAGGTAATGCCATTAGATTCAAGTACCCTTGGATATAACCAGGAATTTTTAGAATTGCACACCATCTCATATGCCATCTGCCTGAACATAAAAACTAGGTATAGCACACCCCTCTCTGTCATAGACATTGCATGTTTCTGGACAGGGTACCTTTTCAACAACGAAAAGCAGACTGAGAAAGAAAGGCAGGCATAAAGATACCTGAATGCATAAACACTAAAACATATTACAAATGGTATATGTCTCCATTATTCTTATTGCTCCTGGCTATTGAGGAAGAAGATGACTTAATGGGTCTTTAAAACATTCTAGTGCACAGAAGGGTGTACACATAAAATTACATTTCTAATACAGGATGCCAATATTACATGTAGTGGCAACAGAGTTTTAAATACATATTGCATTATTCAGAACTGCAGATTTTTAAAAATGCTGACATGAAAGGAAGCATATAAAACAATATCATACACAGACATGCACACACACACACACACACACACACACACACACACACACACACACACACACACACACACACACATTTATGCATGCACATATCTGCAAGAAAGTGTGTGTATGTACGTGTGCATGCATACACGTTTGAGTATGATATTGTTTTACATGCTTCCTTTCATGTGTCAGCATGTTTAAAAATCTGCAGTTCTGAATTTATTTATTGATTCTGCAACAGGAACTTAAATTGGAGTAGTACAGCACCTAATTTGCAAATGATTACTATCTTGGCAAGATGGCAGGGTTAAAAATAGAAGCAATCCACGCTGATCTGAGTTACATAATGTTTAAAAAAACTTCCTCTTAAAAAGAGACACTGTTGACATCCTCAGTGATCGGTTGCACAAGAAGCCTCAGTAAAAGAATTTCATAACCTTAGTTTTTTTTTTTAATCAGAGTCATTCACACTAAGAGCAAATGTCTTCTTTGTAAACTTCATCTGTTCTTATTTCTTTTACATGCAGTGAATGCATGAATAATTCTAGTGCAGTGATATTTGTCATTAGTGATGTCATTAGGGTGTCACAAAGAAAACACTGTTACTTCTTGTAGGGAGAGGAATAAACAAGTCAAGTGGCAGAAATGTCAATCAAATATAAAGCATTTTTAATAATTAATATTTTAATTAATTCTATAGTTTATGCAGAATCCATTAGGCCTATGACCCATTTTATAGCAAAGACCTGATGTGGCACTTGGCTGATTTTATACTAAGCTTACTAGAAATAAGTGAATACAATGTCATGAATGGGAGTTTAATATTGTCAGACCTGAGATAATCTGGAGTGAAGATGTTGAAGGTAACTCATCAGGATGGCTATTGACAAGATCAGTGTCCTCTGAGGAGCCTAAAGGGTATTAAGCTTATTAGTATTAGTACATACCTTAAGTGGTGCAGATCTCAAGGTCAAGCAGAATGAATCCTAAAACCATCAAGTAGCCGAAGGGACAGTGGATTAAGTTTGCATTAGAAAAATGTTCAGGTCATGTGGATGGAATTAACACCAGAAGGCCTGAGAACAGCCAGATCCCTTTTGCCTTCTTCAGTAATGTGTTGTTACATTGGTATACACTGCACTTTGGGGGTTGTGATTGCAGTTGCTTGTATGCATCATAGAACAAGTAATCTGCTTTGGGACTAAACAGTGGCGGTTCTAATGATCATATAGATTTTATTACAAGTTAAATTTGTTGGCATACACTTTCTAAGAGACATGTTTTCAGTTTGATAGTTACATGTGTCTTACAACTATAAATCCCATGTTTGGAACACATCAATGAAAAAACATCAAATTATAGATATCCACTCCGTGGACGATAATGATCCCAATATCATGTAAGCCTATGTCAGAAATATTATAATAATGCACTTGCCTGAAAAAAAATGTCTTTTTCACATGCTGGATATAGTTTTTGCAAGAGCAGTCTGGTTACTACTTTGAGGTGACAGTTGCTTACCTTCATTAGTAGCTAAGTGTGACATGGGATCATTCTGGATATGGACATATACAATCTAGTTAAAGCAGTGGGATAATATTACAGTGTATATTACATGACAAATATCTATATGAATTAGAGGTAATCATGACTTTTAGTAGGAGGGTGGGTGTCCAGATGCAAACAAATATTTGTGTATGCACTTTACATCATACAGATTTTTATTTTATTACTTTCCTAGCAAGGTAGGCCCATTAGGTGTAAGTGCATCTTTCTAATGGTGAACCAGGAGAATGTCTGATTAAATGACTTAGATTTTACAAGTGGACAATGTTTTTTTTAACCTTTGAGTTAAAATGTTAGAGAGTATATATAGAGATAAGAGATGTCAAGAGAAAGGTGGTGGGGGTAAAGAATGCAAAAGAAGTGGATAAAGTAAGTGTTTAACAAATTTGCCCAGTGCATGGACTGCTGAATTTGCTTTACTTAAACATCATTGCATAAATATGTATTTTTTTTCAAAAATGGATCAGGATCAAACAACCACAGAGCGAGAAATTAATTCAAGAGCCCATTATCAAAACATATGACACATATTGCTTTTGAGCTTTCTGGAAAAAATAGTTTAGTGGTTTATTCAGCTCCATGAAAAAGTTAATGGATTACATGCTGATGTGGTGTATGATTCTGAGAAATAGTTTTCATGGAATCACTGCTGTATGACTCTACAGTGACTGAATATTAATCAGTCATTGGCTAGACTACCTCTGTACTGAATGTAGATCATTTATGGGACATACTGCCCCTTACACTCAGTACAGATCATTTATGAACCATACTGACCCATACACCAAATCCAGATCATTCATGAGACATACTGCCCCTTATAGGTTCATAGGTTTATAGGTTGGTACTAGGCTATCGGCCCTAGGGCCTATACAAGTCTAGCCAAACAATTTCCTGGATATTTCTTCCCACAAAATGTACTTCCCTGGACCCCTGTCTAGCAGGGCAACTGACGTGATCCTCGGGGTGAATTTCCTATCTCCCATCCAATCGCCAATGTTCCTTTTGAAGAGGGCCAAGGAGGAACTCTGCTTGACATGTATGGGCAGTCTATTCCAGAGTATGGGGAGTCTCTGGGTCAGGAACCTATCCCTCCAGCATGTTTTATTTATTTATTTATTTTATTTATTTAAATTTGTTGACCGGGAGTGTCCGACTGGACGTGGGTCCATTTTCAGCGGAGGCCCGGGGAGAAAAGCTCCACAGTAAAATAAACAGACAGTAGTTACATTGGATTACATAGCGATTAACAATTTAACATAGAAATTACTTACAACATATTTACAGATGAAGAACATAGTACATCAGTAGACAACTAGAATCTTTATCTGTGAAGTACATAACAGGCATTAACAAATGTAACAATGAGAAGTTCCTGCTGTATAATAAGTACTAGGCTTATGAGCATCTGAGCTTGCTATCATCAAGGTAGTTAGTGGAGGTGAAAGAAAGGTAGTAGTTGGATGGGGTGGATGATATTAGAGTGGGAGTTGCAAGGGCATAGCCAGCATGTTTTTAGGTGCGCCTTTAATAAAGTTTTGAAGTTGGTGCATGATGGTATGGAGGTAATTGTGGGTGGGAGTGAGTTCCATAATTTGGCTATGGCGCAAGAGAATAGTACTTCACCAGCAGAGTTATTGGCTTTAGTGATCTGCAAGTGATTTTTGTTGCTGGATCTTAGTGGTCTGGTGGTGCGATAGGGTTGGAGTAGATTCTGGAGGGATGGGACATTTAGTGGATGGTTTACTAGTTTGTGGGTGAGTGAGAGTTGATACCACTGAAGGAGGTGAGGGAGTTCAAGCCAGTCCAGTTCAGCAAGTGAGAGACAGTGGTGACTACGGTAGGATGCCCCTGTGGCGAATTTGGCGATTTTGTTGTAGCAGGTCTCTAGCTTGTTTAGATCACATTGCCTTAGGTTGGTATATACTGGAGAGGCATAAAGTAGGGTGGAGATAAGGTGGGAATTTGCTATTGAAATCTTTGCTGCTTTGGTGAGAAATTGTTTATTTCTATATAATGCTCCTAGTTTTTGTGGACTTTTTTTATGGTCATGGATATGTGAATGTCAAATTTTAGTTTATTGTTTATTTCCACTCCTAGCAATTTGGTGTGTTCAGTTGGGTATATAGTGGTGTTGTCTTGTGCTGTGATGTTAAAGTGAGAGTTGTTTGGAGTATGTTTGGTGGGTTGGAAGATGAGTAGTTTAGTTTTGTTTGGGTTGAGTATTAATTGGGCATCGGATAACCATGTTTCAACAGAGGAAAAGGCTTCCTGTGTGACTTTTTGCAGTTTGGGTAGGGACTGGGCTGAGCAGATGATGGTTGAGTCATCTGCGTATTGTATGAGTGTGCCATGTCTGGTGGCAGAGGCTAGATTATTGGTGTAAACAGAGAAAAGTAGGGGTCCAAGGATGGATCCTTGGGGAACCCCTATGGAGACAGGTAGTTGGGGAGATATGTCATTCTGCCATACAATGGATTGTTGGCGGTCAGACAGGTAACTCTGAAACCAGTTGGTGACTGATTGTGAGAAGGATAGGTTATTGAGGACAGAGATAAGTTGTTTGTGTGGGACCATGTCAAATGCTTTAGATAGGTCTAGGAAAGTAGCAGAGGAGAGATAGCCATTGTTTTTATGCTGAAGGATAGTGTTAGTAAAGCAGAGTAAGGCAGTGGTGGTGCTTTGGTTTGGTCGGAAACCATGCTGAGTACTGGAAAGGAGGTTGTTAGTAAGGAGGTAGTGTGAGACCTGAGAGTGTATGCATCTCTCTAGTATTTTGGAGAGTGGAGAGAGAATAGCTATGGGGCGGTAAATGGTTAGTTCTGCAGAGGGTCCGCCTTTGTGGAGGGGAATTATATATGATACTTTCCACAGTGTGGGAACGTAACTTTCTGACAGAGATTGTTTAATCAAGATGGATACTGGGTAGGCCAGAGCATTGGCTGTGATTTGTAAGTATTCACTTGGGAGGTTGTCTGCTGCTAATTTGGTGGGTTTAAGTTTAGTTAACAGTTTTTTTATGTTGGTGGTAGGTACAGGAGAAAAAGAGAAGGCAGTGGGGAGATTACTAGTTGAAGGTGTGGGTTGGAGGGGAGGGGGTTGTGTTGTTTAGCTAGTGATAGTATGGTTTGGGTGAAGTGTGTGTTGAATGAGGTAGCAATATTTTCTGAGGAGTGAGGGATGTTAGGAGGAGGGGTACTGACTTTACCTGGGTGGAGGATGGAGTTTATGGAGGACCAGAATTGTTTGGGGCTGTGTTGTGAGGAGTCTAGGGCAGACTGGTAGTATTGGAATTTGTCCCATTTTATTAGCTTTTTGACTCTATTGCGTAGTTCTAGGAATTTCTGTCTAGCTGCAGGGGTTTTGGTTTTGCGCCAGTGCTCCCAGGCTTTATCCCTGTTTTTCATTTCTGACTTAGTGGTTTTCTGTAGCCATGGGGAGGGTTGTACTTTGGGTCTGGAAAATCTTATGGGGGCATGGTAATTAAGGATGTTCAGGAAGATAGTATTAAAAAATTCAACTGCGTCATCTAGACTGAGGTACTTTAGAGCAGGCCAGTTACATTCTTTGAGGGATGAGATGAATGTGAGTGGGTTAAAGTTTATTTTTTTACGTATTTGACGATAGATGACAGGTTTAGCTTGGTAAAGGTATTTTTTGAGTAGGAATGTTGGGGAGTGATCACTGAGGCTATCTGATAAGCAGCCTGTTATATATGACTGGGGGTTCTTACTGACTAGTATCCAATCCAGGGTAGTGTGCTTGCTGGAGTTTTTATTTATCCTTGTTGGTGACTGGACTAGTTGGGTGAAGCCATGAAGGTGTACATGATAGGTTGAATTGTTGCCAGAACAGGATTGCCAGTCAATATTGAAATCACCTAAGATGATAGTTTCTTGGGGGAGATGGTGGGTAGACCAGCTGAGGAGGTTTTCTAGTGTTTTGTTAATTGTGATGACAAGGTTTAGATTCCTGGAGTGTGTGGCTCTGAGGGATTGGGGTTTCTTTAAGTGGAGCATGTTCAACAGTTCAAGGTTTGACATGGCCTTGTATGTTAAGCAGAGATTGCCTCTGAGTAGATGATATGCCACAGAGTACAGCTGGAGTGTTTTTAGATGGTCAGCATAGGGTATCTGTTTTCGGCCTGTGATTCTTTTAGTGAGGTATTTCTGCGGCCTTTCCAGCTGTTGCAGATGTCTTGTGAGGTACATACCAAATTGGGCATTGTACTCTATAATAGGTTTAATGAGGGATGAGTATAGTGGGACAATGACCTCCTTTTTTCTGGATGAAAAGCCCTTAGTGATGAGGTGTGCCACACAGAAGGATTTCCTGACTGTTGTGGTGATGTGATTATTAAAGGTGAGACCACTGTCCACCTGTGTCCCTAAGTTTCTCATCACACTTGTGTTTAGTGTACTGCCACCTATGTGGTAATTCATGGGTACATGTTTTTTCCCAAAGGGGGTAACTATACCTTTCTTGGCATTAAGCTTGAGCCCATGGCTCTGTCACCAAGCATCTGTTTCTGTAAGGCCCTTTTATAGAATATCCACATCATTTGGGGATTCAATAATGGCTCCCAGTTTGCAGTCATCTGTAAACTTTTTTAGCCAGAGTCCCTTAGTGTTGGCCTGTACTTCAGAGAAGTAGATGCCAAACAAGAGAGGTCCCAGGACTGAACCCTGAGGTACTCCACTTGTCACTTGTCTGGAGCTGGATTTGGAGTTGGCTACTTTTACAGTCTAGGTTCTGTCAGTAAGCCAGTTGGCAACCCATCAAGTGACATAGGGATTTATGCCAAGCTTAGTAAGTTTATCTATAATTCAAGAGTGGGGGATGGTGTCGAAGGCCATGGCAAGGTCCAGATAGGCTGTGTGGACAGCCTTACCCTCATCCACAGCTCTGGAGACTGATTCGAAGAAGTCAGTCAGGTTCAGGAGACAAGATCGGCCCTTCTCAAACCCAAACTGGGTGGGGTCCAGTGTTTGAAGGTTGTCAATGTCTTTGTTTGTAAGTTCCATGATAATGCGTTCCATGCCCTTGCAGATCAGGCTCTTCAGACTGATGTGACAGTAGTTCTCGGAATCCAAGTTGGATCCCCACTTGTGGAGTGGGATAACTGTAGCTGTGCGCCACTCATTGGGCACGAAGCCTGAGGTGAGGCTATGATTAAACATCACACTTAGATGAGGTGCCAGTTCATTTTTTAGTTCATGTAGTACACAGCCCGGGATGTCATCTGGTCCCATGGATGCTGTATTTTTAGCTTTGGAGAGTGCAATTTCTACCTGTGTGACTGTGATTACTGGAATTTGGCAATATTTTGGTATTGAGATGGGCCCTTTAGGGGGTGAGAGGGGGTTGAATTTGGCACTAAATTGATCTGCCAGGATATTGGCAATATCCTTACACTGAATGCAGATCATTTATGGGAAATAATGCCCCTTACACTGAAGGCAGATCATTTATGGGACATACTGACCAATACACTGAATGCAGATCATTTATGGAATATACTGCCCCTTACAATGAATGCAGATTATTTATGGGACATACTGCCCCTTACACTGAATGAAAATCATTTATGGGACATACTGCCACTTACACTGAGTGTAGATCATTTATGGGACATACTGCCCCTTACACTGAATGCAAATCATTTATGGGACATACTACCCCTTACACTGAGTGCAGATCATTTATGGACTATACTGACCCTTACACTGAATGCAGATTATTTATGGTTTGTACTGCCCCTTACACTGACTGCAGATCATTTATGGGCCATACTGCCCCTTACACTGAATGCAGATAACTTATGTGACAAACTGCCCCACACACTGAATGCAGTTCATTTATGGGACGTACTGCCTCTTACACTAAGTACAGATCATTTATGGGCCATACTGACCTGTACACCAAATGCAGATCATTTATGGGACATACTACCTCTAACAATGAATGCAGGTCATTTATGGGCCATACTGCCCCTTACACTGAATGCAGATCATGTATGGGAGATACTGCCCCATACACTGAATGCAGACTATTCATGAGTGATACTGCTGTTACACTGACTTACAGCAGGACATCTGAGGGCAATACTGCCCCTACATTAAGTGCATATAGATTATCCATGAGCCTTATTACCCTTATACTGATTGAATATACATTATCCACAGGTCATACTACCATTATACTGATTAAACCCAATCTATTCTTTTGTCATAGTGACCTTACGCTGACTGAATGCAGATTATCCACTGGCCATACTTACACATATAATGGTTGAATGCATATCATCCATTTACCATTTTGCACTTAACACTGAGATCATCTGGTGGCCATTTGTATCTACATATGCTGAATGCAAATCATCCACTGACTGCACTGTCTTTGCACAGGCTGAATACAAAGAATATAATGTATCACCCTGGCAAGAAACAACAGTGAGAAGGACAGTTCAACCATCAGTATCAGCAATACCCCCAACAACAGTACCAGCAATGGCAACATAAGAATAAGAGGGGTAGATGGTAAGTAAAGTGGACTCTTATGTGGTAAATTTATCTGGTTATAGTCTAAATATTTATGAACAGGCCGTATTAGAATGCGGCCTGAAATTTATTCCCACAGTAATACTGAGGTTACATGATTTGAAATATGATGTGTTCAAGTTAATCAAGAAATTGTAATTGAAGTATATGTTCAGGCACAATGTAGAAGTTGTACTCAGATTTCTGATGAAAATGTTTCTGTTATGTATGATGATAGCAATGAAAAAGTCTCTCTTAACTGTAATGATAGTTTTTTCTCTTGTGTGTCGGATGATGTTACTAATGCACATATTTTATTTGATACAGTGGTGCTGTGGTAGCGTTGTCACCTCACAGCAAGACGTTGTCCAGTTCGATTCTCAGCTACAGTGTCTTCTGTGGAGACATGCGTGAATGGGCGTACCTTTGTTGAAGGTTGTGCGTTAGGGCCAGCAACTCATCATATAAAAATCAACTGCCAATCATTAGCGGACTGGAGTTCCGCTGTGGCGACCCCTAACCGGGAAAAGCCGAAAGACACAACAACAACAACAACAAGTATAGAAACAAAAAGTAAATTTATACCTGTGTTTAATTGTATGGAAATTAGGCAGTTTCAAAATATGTTAAATTATTCTGTGGAGAAAGAATTTGTTGAATTCAAAAAAGTAGGAATATTAGTTATAACTTAACTAAAAATGAATGGTTAGCACTGCAAGCATTGGGAAGAAATTCAGATTTGATATTCAAGCCTGCAGATAAAGGCAACAAACTAGTTTTGTTACACATTTCCCTATATTTAGAAATGTGTTATAATCATCTAACTGATGTCACAGTATATGAAAAAGTTCAAGGGGAAATGTATGAGTTGGCTATTTCTGAGTATGAACAATTGTTATACAAGGGTATCAGGTTAGGTTACCTGACTGAAGAAGATGTTAAAAGGAAGTTCTGTCATTATAATACTAATATGGCATATATTTATTGTGTACCAAATAATTCATAAAAGTATGGTTAATCCAGCAAGGCACCCTATTGTCTCTGGAAGTATTTATTTTTTACGCAATATTGGATGTCTTTTACATGAATTAATGTTACCTAAGGTATTATTGTTACCAGCCTATGTGAAAGATGTAACAGATTTTTATGTATAAAATACAGAACATAGGCTGCAATGACCAGATGTATTGGATTACTCTTGATGTAAAGAGTTTATACACAAATATTTATCATGAATTTGTTCTAGAAGCAGTGAGATTTTTCTTGGGGCAAGGTCCAGCTACTGAACATATAGTGGAAATGTTATATTTTTGTCTTACAAAAAATGTTTTTGAATTTAGAGGAGAGTTGTTTAGACAAAAACAGGGCACAGCAATGTGTGCAGCATTTGCCCCCTCATATGTCAACTTAAGTATGGGTCTATTTCAACAAGAATGTATTTACAGAACTTCATTTTTTTAAACAATATGTTAAAAAGTATAGTAGGTTTATAGATGACTTTATTTTTTTGTGTGAAGGGCGGAAACAAAAATTGATGAATTTGTATCAGAGTTGCAAAATAATAGGTTCAACCTCAAATTTGATGGTATACAAATAGGAAAAAAAGTATCATTCTTAGATGTAGATATCGATGTATCTAAGGGATATTTACACACTAAGATACATAGAAAATTTGAAGATCAAGTTAAGTACCTGAAGGCTACAAGTTGCCATCCACCTCATACTATAGAGGCACTCCCTATTGGAGAGTTCATGAGGTTGTATAGACTATGTAATGATACATAAGAATTAAGACAGGAAATTTATAGTATGTATAACATGTTCTACTCAAGAAGGTAGTAGATAAGGCTTATTATAAAACTAGTCAGATTAATACACAAGAATGCAAGAGAAATATAATAAGGTATGATAGTAATGAAAGAAAAAATAATTCAGAGATTTATTTTATCACATTATATAGTGTTTTTAGTGATAAAGTTGTAGCCATGGTGAAATATTGGAATATTTTAAAAAAATCCAAGGAAGCAAGAGAATGGTTACCGGGGAATTTAAAATTCTCTTATAAAGTAGGGAGAAATATTAAAATATTAAAAGTTTTTTAGTTATAGGTATTGTGATTAAACCAGAATTTAAATGTTATGATGCACTAAGAACAGTTGATGCTAAAATCTGTGGCAAATGTAAGGCATGCAAGTATATAGTCACAGGGTTTGCCAATATAAATGGTATAAAATTTAATGGGAAAGCAAATTTTAGATGTGATACAGAGGGCGTTATATATGCACTTAAATGCCCCTGTAATAAGTTTTATACTGGTGAAACAAAAAGGCCTTTTAAAGTCAGATTGCTTGAACACATCAGAGACATTGAAAATGTTAAAATGTCTAGCTCAGTAGCAGAGCATTTTTATTATGAACATCAGAGTCAGTCTCATGGGTTAGTTGTTACAATATTAGAGAAAGTTGTAGATAATTATTTGCACAAAAATATAAAAAATGTTTTATTGCATAAAGAAGCAGTTTATATTTTAAAATGTGATACTTTGGCACCACAAGGAATGAATGCAGATTTTTAATTTAAGAGTTTTGCTTTAAATAATCTTGTTAGTAATTAAGTAATAGGATTATTGGATAATTGATTGAATGAATGTATTATAAATATGGAGTGTGAAGTTTGTTCAGTATTCTCCTGTGAAGGCACTAGCCGAGACATCAGAGGAATAAATGCTGTTTTACTTCTTTTTTGGGTCACTGGTTTGGGGTTTTTACTTTACTGGTTCCATTTGTGGTTTAATTGAATACAAATAATATCCTAGTTATTGCCTTGCTTTGGCTGAATGTAGAGATATACAAATGTTATCCTACTCTGTAGATAAATGACTTGCTGTATAGATAAAAGTAATATTCCCATTGTTCAAAGCATCACAAAATATTAGCAGTTTATTGTGCAGTTTATATGTGCAGGCCTTACCATGCTTCATACATCTGTATTTATGCATTTATATTTTGTTAATGCTTCAGTTAGGGCTCCGTTACAGGTATTAAAGGGATAAATATGGTACTGCATGAAAAGTTTCCCAACTAATATATACACCTCACATTATGATTTACCTTTCCTACCCCATTCACTCACACATACACACACAAACATGTGCTCACACCAACCTACACCCACACTCACACATCCCTAACCCATTCAAATAAGGGCATGGAAATCAGCCTGAAATTCAAGCTCAAGAGAGGAAAGAAAACAGTTGTTATTGGCGTATACCAGGAGAGGAATACAGGTACGCCAAGAGGGAATTTGTTAACGTAGGTAGAAAAGAGATGGAGAAGAGGAGTGGCGGCAGAATAGATCCTTAAGACACACCTTTCTGTGGAGGGACTGATGAAGAGGTTAACGAGCTGAAATTCACTGAGAAGTAACTGTTAGTGAGGCAGTTTTTGAACCAGGGCAGTGTTTCAGTGCTAATGCCTATTTCAATGAGATGGTCTAGGAGAACTGCGCTGGTGACCTCAATAAAGATGGCAACAGTAATTAGGCATCTGCCCAGTTAAAGAAGAATGTTGTCAGTGAGTGTCCAAATAGCATTGGATGTATTGTGACCAGACCAAAAAGGCATGCTGATTATGAGACAGAAGTTGGTATTGGTTGATGAATTGCCAGCAAGGAAATTGTTCCAGAATTTTTCCTAGGATATGGAGGATATAAATGGGCTGAAAGCCTGTGGGACATTTGATCTGATTTTTTTCTACTACTTCTGTATGTATGTTACTTCTTGACAGAAAGGGCAGTACTGAAGAATAGCTGTCCCCTAAGGACATGATAGTGGAGGACAATATGTGATAAATCTTCTATTTATCTAATCCAGCCATCCTGTATGGTACTACCACACTTGAAAACTGGAACTACATCAAAGACAATGTATCTAGAGTTGTTACTAAATATATAATTTCTACATACAGTTGACTGAATAGTTCTTCTGCCTGATTATGTAGTTACTTATACAACATCTTTCCAATTATAATTGGTTAGTCTACATGTATGTGAATTTATAAAAACTGCTTTCAGAAAATACTCTGAATCATGCTACATTGTTCCCTTTTTTCTGAACAGCTCTTTTATCACTGCTCAGTGCATTATATTTGAACATTAGCTATTGCCATTTATGATCTGTGAAGAGTACTTGTGTCATTTGCACACTGAATATAAATTGTACCTATCATTTTTTTTAGTCTTTGTCCTCATAGTTTGTTGATCATCACCTCTCTCCACAGCCAATTAGGCCATTCATTCCCCAATCCCCACCACTAGGGTGAGGGTCAGCCAGGCAATACCATCATTCAAACAGGCTATTGGTGTGGTTTGAGGTTTTATTTTACTTTGCTCCCTCCCTAATGCACACACCCAGTGAGGCATAGGGGAAGGACATGCAAATAAATGACAGTGGAGGACTCCTCCTCACTTTCACAATTGGTATTCCCTCCAGACATACTGCTCCATATCCCAGTGCATAAGTAGTTGCCCCCTAAGGTTTTTGAATGTTGATTTTGGTGATATTGGCATAGGATGGATAAATTAAGTGCATAAATTAAGGTACAGATACCTTTTCACTTCTATAAAAGGTATTCCTTCCAGGTATTCTGTTTCACCTTTTCCACATGAGTGATGAACTACCCAGTATCCACCATGAAGATGGCACCAGCCACTGTGACCTTGAATGCACTCAAACACCCCTCGCTGTAGAAGGCTAATGGGTTAGGTCCCTTCAATCCTTCCCCTCGTCTGTCTCCTTTATCAGCAGGGCCACTAGTAAAACCTTGGTGACCTGGGATGCAGGCAGGAAACCTTGTTCTTTGTCATGGATCCAGGCTTGTACCTGACAAAATTGCTGAGAATGATGATCCTGAGTAGCTACCATTGTGGTTTTCATTTGCACTTTACTACCTAAGCCACAAATGCCCAGTCTGACATCTTCATAAAACAGAGATTCTGTGCAATACTTGAGCCTACCTGCTTTATTTCTACTTAGTACTGAAGGCTTATTTTTTTTTAAATCATGGAATGTTGGTTTTGATGTAGCTGACCTAGGAGGGCTAAATAAAACTATTCAATTCTTTCAATGCCAGAGTACACATGTACCAATATACCAGGAATAAATCTCTTTATTAATCCTAAGGATCAATTATTTGTTAGCCTTTAAAAAAAGATAGAATATAGTAATCTGAAGTCAAATAGTTACAATAAAATTGTAAACAATCCACTGTATATCTGATTTGATTTTGTGCAGGGGCATTGTGATAATAAAAGAATCATTTATTTAATATGATTTTACTGCCAAACTATGGTTGAAGGGATTGGCTTGGTCTATAGAGGCAACAGACATGGATAACCAGAGTTGGCATAACAGTCTGCTGACTCTTTTTAATAGCTTGTCATGCAATGGAAATTAAGGACCATTGTGGAATATGTATTGTCAAATTTACACTAGCTAACTGGAAGGTGACGTATATAGGCAGGTAAGTAGTTACTTGTTATTTTTTTGTTATATTGTATGTGAAGGAGTAATTACATTTGATTGTGTTTTCCCATACCATGACATTAACTGCAGTTTTTTGGCTGCATGACCTAGAAAGTGGTTAGCTTAGCTGTCTTAACTATGCATTTTCTAATCCACAATTTGAAAACAAATGATGACAGGTCTAGTGGTAAGTGCAGACTAAAGTCTGTGCCATCTCTTGCTCAGAAAAGAAAGGTTGCTATTTCAGCACTGCGGTTTCTTATTCTCAGTGGTCCTAGTTATTATCACCAGCTCACTTCTTGTTCTCACCACTTGCAGCAACACATTCATCTTCTTATCTATTCTCATCAAGCTGAGATAATGCTTGCATGCATTGCAGCAGAAAAAGTAAAAAAGGGTATGGAACCACATTTAGCCTAAGTGATAGGCATCTGATGTAGTTGTTATCAGTTTCCATTAGTTAGGTCAACCTTACTCAAAATGCACTTTGAAATGTTTAGAAGAATAACATCATGTCCACATTATATAGTTTCATATGAGGCTTTGTTTCACTGTTATGTTAATGCAAACATTGATAATTTGTCTTTTAAGAGAGAAGATCATTAGACTACATCTGGTCAGATTCTAAGTGCCTAAATGCACTAAATAAGAATGGGTGATATGCTGCACAAAGAAACAAGATGAAGGCCTACTGTCTTATGGTACTGTTGCGATGGATGGTGTTTGTGATGTATATTTTTATATGTACACGTAAGCACATATGCATAAATACAATTAGTCCACTATCATAACCATGGTATTATTTTTTTATAACAGAATGCTGAGTAGTTTATGTCATTTGTGAAACTTGAGAGGTAAATGCCATGTTACACTGTTTAAGACAAAAGATAACAAAGACTTATAACTGGTTTTCTGATCATAACCAAGTTTCAGTATATGGAGTGCGTTGATCATGCTTCAATGCTATGAAAAATACAACTTTGCTGTGCACCTCCCTTAAGCCAAAGGTTATGGATCTTCAGAGCTTTCATGCTCTAGTTTCATGCTAGAGCATACAGAGCAATGCCCCCACATACACATATAACAGCACCAGAAAATGGTAACAGCTTTAAAAGCTGCAAAACACGTTGAGCTCTCACAGTCTCTTTCTCTCGCTCTTGTGTTTTACACTTACACACATGCACGCATCATGCACACACACACACACACACACACACACACACACACACACACACACGTAGACTGAAGCGTTTAATAGCTTTTAAAGATACACTTAGCATTTGTCCAATGCGTGTGTGACAGAGCTATGTGTTTCATGGCTCTCAAATCTTTAAAATACATCAGAATAGGTGAATCTCCATATATTAAAAAGAATTATGATTGGGTTTCTCTCATCATAACTGCTTATTATGTGCTTTTGATATGAATGTCATGATTCACCTTTCAAGATTCACTGTCCTCTTGAGGTGAATTTTTTGGCATCCATGTATTGAACACATAGCAAGTTAATGATAACCAAAAACCTGATCATAATCAATTTGTTGTGTCTTTCGGCTTATCCCGGTTAGGGGTCGCCACAGCGGAACTCCGGTCCGCTAATGTTTGGTAGTGGATTTTTATGTGCCGAGTTACCAGCCCTGACACACAGCCTTCAACGAAGGTACGCCCATTCACGCATGCCTCCACACAGAAGACGCTCTAGCTGAAAATCGAACGCAACAACGTTTTGCTGTGAGGCGACAATGCTACCGCAGCACCACTACCGCGGGTAAACCTGATCATAATCAATAATAATATAATATAATATAATATAATATAATATAATATAATATAATATATCATATAATATAATATAATATCATATAATACAATATAGCATATTCAAGCAATGATTGTTAAGAAACTGTTCCTCCTTTCTAAAATCTAAGATGCTGAATTTCTTTTGAGACCACAACAACAGGTTTTGATGATAACATTTTGCAGTACATGCACTTTTAGATACCATTTTCTGTGGAGATGTGGTCTATTTTACTTTCAAAAGACTGTGTTGAATTCTGTTGTGATACAAGAATGTAGGCCACTCCTAATTCATTAGGAGCCATTATTTCATTAAAAAAATATATGCTTTAACTCTTGCTGTCATATGATATTTACCCATTAAGTAAACACAAAAAGATTGTATAACCTTGTAAGGTATTTCAAAGCTTTTAAAGGTGTTAGATGAAGTGCAGTGCCTTTTTGACTGTCATCTATGTGACAGCTAAAAGTTTGCTTAATGTTTCAGAAGCAAGGTTATATTTAGGAACCTCACTGTGACAAGCCTGTTGTAGCAAGCATGACATGTGCAAGCATCTACATTGTAAGGTTATATTTCTGCTTTTCACAAAGTAATAAGGGCACTTCAAGTATTACATAATTGTAGTGCATGGAGCAATGTGTTTATGCTAAAAAATGTTAAATAATATCCTGGTTGAGTGTAACTATACTATAATACCTGACTTTAACAATAATTAGTGGATTGTGAAGTATCTCCTAGGTGCTGTTAACACTGAGACTATTCTAAAAGCAAACAGAAATGACCAGAAAATCGAAACAGCATGCCATGAAACAGCTTTGTTTCAACTTTTGTTTCTGCATGCTATCTGCTAAAGTATACCCAGTACATTGGTTACAGCTGCTTCTCTTGAACTGGGAATATGTAAGACATCAACCACTTCCCCACTGCTTTACTGGGTTTCAAAGCAGGTACAATACCTCACTTTTTTAGAAATCTAATTTTTCATTAACTAATAATACATGGAAAAGATAAATGTCTATGCACTACAAAGAATAATGAGCGGATCTCACATCGTATTGGAAACTTCTGTATTCTTGACAAAGATGCCAACATGCTAAGGTGAATTTCTGGCATCCATGTCTCAGACACATAATATGCTCATTACTGTCAGTGACCCAATCATAATCCTTTATTTCATGGCCAAGGGAACTATCACAGCGGTTGTAATATTTGGAAACTGAAGGTTTAGCTAGAAATGTTTGTTCTGCACTAACAATTTTGATTGTTCTCCATTTCTATGTACCTATCTAATATAATGTTCATATATTTTCCAGTGTTGGCAACAGTTTTAAAGAATGTATACATTTATATTTACCTGTAGCCCCTTACAACCTCATAGAGAATTTTTTATTTTTTTTTAAGGGTGGTAGGAGTAGACACAAGCTCTTTGTCAGCCACAAGCTAGTTGCAATGATAAAATGTATAAAACTCAAAATTCACTACAAAGATATGATTACTTACAAATATAATTGCACACATTGAAAAATGTGCATATGCTTTGCTTGTGTCATCACCATGATCAGAAGCATTGTGCAGTACAGAATCTTAGCACGACAATAAAATTCATTTTAAATGACTAGCTAGATTAAGTTATTCTAGCAAAATGCTCTGTACAAAATAAATAAACATTTCTTTTGAAAAAGTATACACAGTGGGATACATGGCAATTGGCTATACCCATGACAACCTACAGTATTGTGATCACTTTGCCACTTGTAATGACATTATTATCATCCTGGGACTGCTTTAAGTCTTTCATTTTGAGAGCAAATCACAGTTAATACTATTAGAGTAATACTAATATAGTAATGATAAGTGGAAACTTCGTCTTCATGCTGTTCAGTACGTTTTTAGTATAAAAAACTTGTTTTTGAAAATATGATTCGTACTTGCCAGTCCTGGATTTGTGGTTAAGCGAGATAAAATGATTCTTGCTTTCAGATTGGTAATTTTTACATTCATGTTGTACTTGAAAACTCTGTACGGCTTAAGTTTCAACTCAGCAGGATTTCCTCTGCCTGACAAAAAATGTACATGTACCAAATATAATGCAGGCTACATTTTTGCTGTTTTTATATATATATATATATATATATATATATATATATATATATATATATATATATAGTTTACCACCAGAAGGTTGAACCAGACCCCACTGAATGATGGGATCATCAACCCACTTCCCCTAAAGCTACAATTTCAAATTCCGATATTGTCAAAATACGACCCGACCTAAACCTCGAAACAGACTAACAGGGGTTGAGATGGGGGCGAGATTCGTACTTCGACAATGTTGGGTTCGACATTGTTGCCTTTCGGCCTCCGGACTTCAACTGAAGTGGGTTAGACCGAACCCATTTCGAACTTCTGATTGCAAACCTATACACACACACATTATCTTCTTGAATGTAAAAGTTGCAGTCATTTTTTTACTTTTTTACAGGATAGGTAATGATGCTCACAATATAACAACAAATGTAAAGCTTCTATCTAACCTGAAAATTATTGTATAATATTTTTGTTTAATTGTAATATAACCCACTTTATAAATAAATTACACATAAATAAAATCTAGCATCATAAATGTGCACATTTTGTAAGACGGCTACCTTTAGGTGACTACAGCTTCCTAAAATTAATAGCATATGAACATTCTATTCATAGTATCCACCCCTTCAATATCAGTTTTATTGAAGTGGTTCAATACAAAGAACCTGAATAACAATAAAAAACAGTAAACACAAACAGGGACACAAAACAAGGCAGCAAGAGGAATATGCTCCCAAGATTGTTATAGCATTCATTTATGTATGATTTTCTCTGTAAATGCACACATCCATTTAAATTAACTTGATCAACAAAATGAAAAGAAAAATGTTATGGAAGCTGCAACCTTTATCCATCTGTTAACATTGCACTGAACGGTAAATCAGTTCTGTTGTCACAGAGAGATAACACCTTAACTAAGACCCAGGAGGCCTACATTTGATTAGTACCATGGCACTTCTTAAGGTTGATGGAGCAGGAATAGAGTGATATGGCTTTGCCACCTCACTTGTTTTCACCGACTTTTCTGGTAGGGAGGACAGAGATTCCCAGAGGTTAATGGTTGGCTTGATCAATGTATGGGTGGATCTTTAGACAAATGTGGAGACATTGTGAGCCCCTCATACAGCTGTGGAGACATGGTGAGGCCTTCATACACCTGTAGAGAGATGGTGAGCCCCTCATATATCTGTGGAGACATGGTGAGCCCCTCATACAGCTGTGGAGACATGGTGAGCCTCTCATATAGGCGTGTAGACATGGTGATCCTCTCATGCAGTTGTGGAGATATGGTGAGCCCCTCATATATCTGTGGAGACATGGTGAGCCCCCTCATACAGCTGTAGAGACATGGTGAGCCCCCTCATACAGCTGTAGAGACATGGTGAGCCCCTCATACAGCTGTGGAGACATGGTGAGCCCCTCAAACAGCTGTGGAGACATAGTGAGCCCCTCATACAGCTGTGGAGATGTGGTGAGCCTCTCATATAGCTGCGGAGACATACTGAGCCCCTCATACAGCCCACTGGACTCCTCACGTTTGGAACTCCGGTGCAGTTTATTTAACATTTGTTTATTGGGAAAGTCCAACTGGACAAAATGCCCTTTTTCACCAGAGGCCTAGGGAGAACAGGTTCCCAATTAAAAATAACAGTACAATACATATACAACATACAGATACAAAAAGTTGATTCAATCTCAGATACAAGCACAAAATGAAAAATATATGTTGTACATTTCACTAATACAAACTTATAGTCTAGGTAGGAATAAAAAGAATGGCAGTACTGTGATTGAAGGTAAAAAAAAAAACAAGCAAGTTAAGTATACATATGTTTAGTAGGGTGTACTATTCAGGATCTACCTCATAACACCGACAAACTAAAACACCGACAATGAGATTACTGACACCACAACACTGACAGTTGAAAAACATGAAAGTTTGCATGCCCGACAAACCACAATCCCGACAGTCAACAAAACAAAACAAATACATTTCCAAAAAACACATACACAACACAAGCACACCAAAAACCTTACAAACCTACACTAAACCTTACATACACAACTATCCATGCACTAACCTTAACCCAAACCCTAACCCTAAAGTCCATCACTATCGCACACTTACCTTACCCGCACCCTAACCCTAAAGTCTGAAACTATCGTACACTTACCTTACCTGCACCCTAACCCTAAAGTCTGTCACTGTCACCCACTTACCTTACCCACACCCTAACCCTAAAGTCCGTCACTATCGCATACTTACACAGTCGTGCTTGTTTCGCATGTCGGTGTTTTCAGCATCGGGATTCCGAACTGTCGATTATTTCCATTATCAGTCTTCCATTGTCGGTCTTCTCGTTGTTGGCATTTTCAGCTTTCGTGGTTTTCAGGTAGATCCACTATTTAAATAAAAAAATAACTGGTTGTGTTCTTTCAGCTACATTAAGACATCTGTTTGCTAATCAGGGTATTTGCAAAAGCAGGTCCAGGATTCAGATAGGTGTGATTTAAGAAGTTTTTTAAAGTTGGAAGTGTTTATAGTTCTGATATTTAATGGCAGAGAATTCCAAGTTTTTGGCTATGCAATTTGAGTGAAGTGCTACTCCAGCTTCACTGTTAGGTTTGGATATATTAAAGAAGGATTTGTTAGTGGAACACAATGCCCTGTTATTGGAGTAATGTATTAGTTATTTTGAAGTACTGGTGTTTTTTTCTGGCTAATTTAGTATTCAGTGGGTGAATGTGAGTTGATTATAATCAAGTAGATTTGGTAGTTTGAGCCAAAATAGTTGTTTTACAGCCAAACAATGATGGGATCTGAAATGTGATTCTGTAGCAAACTCTGTGATTTTATTATAGCACCTTTCAAGTTTTGCTAGGTCATATTTCTTAATATTTGTGAGAATTTGTGAAGAGTAGAGATAAGATGGGTTTTTACTATAGTGGTTTTTGAAGATTTATTTAGAAGCGACGGTTTCTGTACAAAAATCCTAGTTTTTTGTGAACTTTTTTTATTGTCTGGGATATGTATATGTTGAATTTCATATTATGGTCAATGACCGCTCCAAGTAATTTTTTTTGAGAAACTAGAGAAATCATTGTATGGTTTGATGATATATTGAATGGTGGGTGGGGGCTACGACTCTAGTTGGTAGAAAAGCTTGAGTTTTGTTTTGTTAGGGTTAAGTATAAGTTGTGCATTGTTTAGTCAAGATTCCACTGTACTGAATGATTGCTGGGTGATTTTTTGGAGTTTTTGTAGTGTTGGGGTGGCAGAAATCAGGGTGGAACTGTCTGCATAGTGAACTACAGAGGCAAGTGGTGTGGCAGTATGAAGCTTGCTAATAAAGATAGTAAAAAGGAGAGGACCCAAAATAGATCCCTGTCATACTCCCAAAGTTACAAGCAGTAGAGAAGAGAGATTTGGTTGCCATTTTACAGCTTGCTGGCGACCAGTTAGATATTGCTGGAACCAAGTAAGTGCAGAATGGCTAAGTTTAAGTCTAAGAGTATAGTTAAGAGTTTAGAATTAAAGACAGTATCAAAAGCTTTGGACAGGTCAAGAAAGATGGAGGAAACTAAACTGCCTTCATTGCGATGGTGGTTAATAATGTTAGTAAAGTTAACAAGGGCAGTGGTGCTAGTATGATTAGGATGGAAACCATGCTGAGTGTTAGGTAGAAGAATGTTTGTTATTAGATAGTTTAAGATTTGTGAATGGATGCACCTCTGAAGTATTTTAGGTAATGGTAATAGTAATAGTATAGCTATTCGTCGGTAATTTGATAATTCTGTCAATTTCCACCTTTATGTAGAGGGATGATATAAGATACTTTACAAATTTTAGGGACTTGTTGTTCTGTTAATATGCATACTTGACAAGATATTGCTTCTGCAGCGATTTTTAGATATTTAGCAGTTAGTTAGTCGATTATGGTGTTTATTGGGACAGGCTGGAAAGAGCAGTTATTGGAAACAAGCATGGGTACTATGTGAGTCTGTATAGGGGAAGAGCAATTGCTTGTGAGGGCCAATATGGATTCAATGAAGTATCTGTTAAATTGTGCAGCTATGCTGTCTTTAGTATCGGTGAGTGTTGGGGGAGGAGTACCAATTTGTCTTGGCTGTAGGATTTTTTTTGATGGCAACCTAGAATATTTGTGGGTTTCTTTGTTTTTTTGATTGGATACTGGTATAGTGATTTATTTTGCCCTAATATGTTTTTTTATTTTTTTTTATTTTGTAGTTCTAGATATGTTTGTTCGTTAGTTGTTTTTTTGTCATTGAGCCATTTCTCCCAGGCTTTATCTCTTGTTTTTAACAGAGATCTTGTTTATTTGGTTAGCCAGGGGGCATAAATGGATTTTTACCTTGTTCTATGGGGAGCCAAGATGTTTAGGATATTGAGGAAGGCTGAGTTAAGTATTCAACAACAGTAATTAAAGAGAGATCTTTGAGTGGTGCCCAGTTGCAGTTTTTTAAACTAGTTATGAAGTCTTGGGGGATACATTTTTTCTTATCTCAGATTTGGTGGTAGGTTGTAGGTTTTTGTGGATTTATTCGGTGTCAGAGAATGTAAGTTCAAATATGGTCCCTGAGTCTGTCTCTGGTATACATTTGGCCTGTTTGTAAGGATGCAGTCGAGGACTAAATATTTGTTTGATGTTTTGTCTACTCTAGTATAAGTTTAGATTGTTTGTGAGAAACCGTGTAGGTTAATTTGGTCAGTGGGATTTTCAGAGCTACAGGAGAGCCAGTACACATGAAAGTCACCCATTATAATTGTTTCCTGAGGAAGAGATGTTGCTGTCCAATTTAGGATGTGTTCTATAGTAGTCAGATTGTTCCCAGGTGGGATCTAGGCTCCCACTATGTTAAGATGTTTCTTTGGAGTAATTGTTAGTTTAGTAAACAGTATTTCAGTGTTGTTAAAGTTTGGGATGGTTAGGTATAAAGTTTCTAGATTGAGAATGTGTTTCTATAGAAAGGCGATACCACCACTTCTTTTCTGTTGTCTATCTAGCGTATGTATGTTGCATCTTGGGGAAAGTATTTTATTGACAGAGCTGTCTGGTTTAGCCAGGTTTCTGTTATAAAGGGTAGACCTGGACTGTATAGAGCAAGGGTGGCATGCAAATCTTGAATTTTGTTCAAGATGCTTCTCAGATTTATATTAAGTAGTAGTTTCTGTGGAGAGTTGATCATTGCTGGGACTGGGTTAGGGTGTGAAGATCTAGATGGAGTGGATTGCTTTGGGGGCCAGGGTTAGGGTGACTATCCACACTAAGCATGCACTGTTATGCAATGTGAACTATAAGTTGTAAGTATTTTGATATAAATGGACCATATTTTTTATAGGTTCATAGGTAGGTACTAGACTATCGGCCCAAGGGCCTAAGTAAGCCTAGCCAACAAGGTTCCCTGGCTTACACCACCCAAGAAAGTTATTTTCCTGTGCTACTGTCGAGCAGAGTCAACAAAGTGATCCCCGGGGTGTATTTCCTATTTCCCATCCACTTATCAAGATTTTTCTTGAAGAGTGCTAATGAGGAACTTTGCTGGACATAGATGGGTAGCTTGTTCCAGAGTATGGGAAGTCTCTGGGACAGGAATCTATCCCTCCAGCATGTCCCGTTTATTGTGGTGACAAGGTTTAGGTCCCTAGAGCATGTAGCTCAGAGGGATTGGGATTTCTTTAGGTGTAGCATGTCCAGTGGCTCTGGGTTTGACATAGGTTTATATGTTAGGCAGAGATCACTTCGGAGTAGGCGATATGCTACGGAGTAAAGCTAGAGTTTCTTGAGATGGTCAGTGTAGGGCATCTGTTTGAGGCCAGTAATCCTCATAGTGAGGTACTTCTGTGGCCTTTCCAGCAGATTTCTTGTGAGGTACTTGCCAAAAGGGGCATTGTACTCTATAATGGGTCTAATGAGTGTCAAGTAGAGGGGAACAATGACCTCTTTTTTCCTAAATGAGAACCCTTTTGTGATGAGGTGTGCCATGTAGAAGGATTTCCTGACTACTGTGGTGATGTGATTATCAAAGGAGAGACTACTGTCCACCTGGGTCCCCAGGTCTCTTATCACACATTCGACATTAAGTAGACTGCCTCCTATGTGGTAGTTCATGGGTACAGAGTTTTACCAAAGGGGATGACAATGCACTTTTTGGCATTGAGCTTGAGGCCATGGCTCTGACACCAGGCATCTGTCTCAGGAGGCCCTTCTGTAGGATGTCCACATAATTTGGGGACTCAGTTATGGCTCCTAATTGTCAAGCATCTGTGAACTTCGTTAGCCAAAGACCTTCTGTGTTAGCCTGTACTTCAGAGAAGTAGATACCAAACAGGAGAAGTCCCAGGACTGAACCCTGTGGTATTCCACTTGTCACTGGTTTGAAGTCAGATTTGGAGTCTGCACCTTTTACAGTGTGGGTTGTGTCAGTGAGCCAATTGGCAACCCATCTTGTGAAGTAGGGATTTATACCTAGTTTAGTGAGTTTAGCTATAATTCCAGAATGGGGGATAGTGTTGAAAGCCTTGGCAAGGTCAAGATAGGCTGTGTGAACCACCTTACCCTCATCTACAGCTTTGGTGACTGCCTCAAAGAAGTCGATTAGGTTCAGGAGGCATGATCTGCCTTTCACAAACTCCAACTGGGTGGGGTCCAGAGTTTGGAGGTTACCAATGTCTTTGTTTATGAGTTCCATGATGATATATTCCATGGCCTTACAGACCAGGCTCATTAGGCTAATAGGGCGATAGTTCTCAGGATCAGTGGTGGCTCCCCCTTTGTGGAGTGGGATGACTGTTGCTGTGCACCATTCATTGGGCAGAAAGCCTTATGTGAGACTATGATTGAACATGGTGCTTAGGTGGGGAGCCAGTTCATTCTGAAGTTCATGTAAAATGCAGCCTGGAATGTTGTCTGGTCCCATGGATGCTGTGTTTTTGGCTTTAGAGAGTGCAGGTTTTACCTGCGTAGTTGTTATTACAGGGACTCTGCATTCTTCCTGTATAGATATGGGCCCTTAAGGGGGTGAGAGGGGGGTAAAGTTAGCACTGAACCTATCTGCCAGGACATTGGCAATATCAGTTGGTTCTGTAATTTTCATGCCGTTGTGGTGTAACTCAAAGCAGATCTGGGTGTTGCCATTCTGATTCTTGACATAGCTATAGAATGCTTTATGGTTGTCCCTAGAATCAGTGGCAATTTTGTTTTCATAGCTAGCATTTGAGGATCTTATAAAGGATCTCAGATTCTTACTGAGGCTGACCAGGGAACTCCTCCACTCATGGGATTTTACTCTCTTTTGCAACATGTTCTTCCTTTTGTTGTAGAGCTTGTCTATGGCTGGGGACCACCAGATTGGCTCCCATTTTTTGGAGGATAGCATCTTGGTTCTGTTTGGGATAGCATGATCCATGCACTCGTGTAAGTGATTATAGAGTGCATCTGTGTAGGATTCAGCAGTCATAACTGTATTTGTCCATCTCCATGGGTGTTATGAAGTTTGCCACTTCATTCTTAAGAAGCATGGAGTTGGCTTTGGAGAAATTTTTTACCATGATTTCTTTAACTGGGGGTGGGGACGGCATGTGGATATCTAGTGTGATTAGCTTATGGTCAGATCTGACCAACGAGGAGTTGACTTCAGGTGTGGAACACCGGTCACTCATGTTGGTAATGACTATGTCTAGGATATTGTTGCCCCTGCTGGGAGTATGGATAAGTTGATCCAGGACATTGGAATTTATGAATTCCAGAAAGCGTTGAGAGAAGGAGTTGGTACATGAGTAATTTTCCCAGTTAATGGTAGGGTAGTTGAAATCGCCCATTATTAGGGTGTTTGGTTGAACCCTAATATTTTCCAGTATATCAAGAAAAGAAGAGTGGGAATCCCAGGGCATGGTGGGGGATCTGTAGCAAGCTACAGTTTGGATTGCAGTTTTTCCCAGAGTTAGTTGCACTTGGATAACCTTGGCTGCATTATGTTGAGCAACTAGCCTGGAGGTGTGGATATCCTTAATGAATATGGACACGCCTCCTCCTTTGGTGTTTTGGTCCAGGTTAGTTGGCCAAAACGTGTGGTATGAGTTATAGCCTGGTAATGCAGGGGTGCTCTCTGTATCCTTGAACCAGGTCATAGTCACTGCACAGATATCGATGTTCTCCATTTTAAGGAGTGCCTTGAGGGAGTGTATTTTGAGGTTTAGACTTCTAGCATTGAGTAGCATTGCCCTCAGTTTTTGCTTGCCTGTACCTGTTATGGTGGTAATTTGTCATTTAAACCTTGCCTAAAAAAGGCACTATAGGGGCAGCAAGAGCCTTAGCCAGTATCTGGAATCCCAGGAGTGACAGGTGCAGGCCATCTCTGGCAAAGCATCATGGTCTGTCGACCATTTCGTCCCAGGCAGACTGATACTGAATCCACTTAGAATGACACCAGAAACTTAGCCAATTGTTGAAGTCAATAATTTTGTCCTTGTACTGTGGTATCATTCTGGGTGATGGCAGGATGCTACTCAGGGCTAGGGTCATACCTGCTTGGGCTACAAGATCAGAGAGCTCTTCCATGTCTCTTTTCATGTAGTCCAGGGAGGTATGTCTCAGGTCATTCACACCAACATGGACAATGACAGAGTCATATTTGTACTTGTTGTGGAGTGACCTGAGTGCATGGGTTATGTGCCAGATCCTGGCACCTGACAGGCAGCTGACAGTAACCTTCTCTTTGTTTAGCCTGGTGACTGGGGCATCACTGTGCCTGACTATAGAGTCACCTATGACTAGTGTGTTGGGTACGTTGTTTTGCCTTATGGGCTGTGGTTGAGTGGCACACTGAGTCTGTGGGCTATGTGTCATTTGGGTTATGTTGTGGGGTGGAGGTTGCTTGCGTTTCTGCTTTGGAGGTCTCTGTTGCTTGAGCAGATTATTATTGAGATCCTCCGCTAATGTTTTTGTGTTTCTATTTGTGGATTTTGGTGGGTTAGGTTTAGTAGGTCTATGTGATGAGTGTGGTGTGGTGCAAGTGTTTACCTTCTCCTCTTGACTGTCAAGTTCAGTCTTGGTTGGAGAGAGCTTTACCTCCAATTTGGCTAGATAAGTGCATCTCTCACAGGTTGTGGTGTTGGGTGTTAGGAGGACAGGGTTGTCTGTGTGCATGAGGCAATTGCTACATTGGCCCAAGATACCCGGATTCATCAGACAGACAGGAGAGAACACTGGGAGCTGACCCTTGGACATGCCTGAATAAAAAACTACTTTCCTCTAGACAAGTGAGGAAAGTGAGTATAAGAGTTGCTTTTCTCTAAGCAAGTGAGGAAAGTAAGTTCAAAAACTGTTTTTGTCTAGGTAAAGGGAAAGGTTGAGTGCTGTAGTAATTTGTAGCTCATTTAGTGCTAACAACAAATTCTGAACAAGTGCTGAGCCCAAATAATCAAATTCAAGTGCTAAAACTAAGAATCTGTACCTGGGTCTTGTGGTAGATAGGCTACCTAGTGCTTACCACTCCAACTGATAAGCTAGAAGGCTTCCCTCCAACACAAAGGCTTGGGGGGCTCAGAAGATTACAAGCAGTCCTGGATACAGCAAATCTGTATCTGGACTAGACTAGTTACAGGAAAGGTGGCAAACAAGCACAAACGCAGGCTTTTAAACCCGAAGGTTGAAAGAGATGGAAAAACTGCTGAAACGGCCAATTAACTACATTTTCTGAGCCAGAAACCCACTCTTGTGTAACATTAAGATAAGATTGTTGTGTGAGTAAAGTAAATGGTTCATGGCTTATGTTTGTGGGATTATATACAGTTGGTGCTGTTATTAAATTTGTATGTTTTAATTGTAGTGGGTCTGGGAAGAGGGTAGTGTACGTAGATTGTGTGTTAAGTTCTGTATGATAAGAAGTTACGTGAGCCGCAATAGAAATAGCAAGAATGAAGAGTAAAACGTTATCATATTGTTTATTACTTGTGTTTCTGATCTGTTTAAATTAAAGTAATAATGTTATGGGTGGGTAGGAATAATTGTTAGTTGTAACTGAGTTTTGATATGTGGAGGATTTAAAACTATTATTTTGTCTGGTTATGACTTATTACATTAAAAGTTGTACGTAGCAGGTAGTTAGGTAAGAGGAGTGCGATATATGGGAGTTAGTACGGTAAGGAGGAGTGTGATATATGGGAGTTAGTAAGATGCAACGTAATTGGACAACTGGAATGATATAAATATGGATTTTTCTTTGTTGTGATTGGATTGCTTTATTTATGGGGAGTGGCTATTTGGAAATAAGTTTAGGTATAGCGGGAGTGGGTGGGAAATGGGGGTACGAGAGAGCCTGAATGAAGCTGGTAGAGACAGTCAGTGCGCTTGGGACCAGAAAAAAGCAATCAACAAAAATGGCCTTGGTTGAAGGTAGGTATGAAGTTAAAGGAACTGCAGTCACTTGGTAATTTTTAGTTTTAAAGCAAGTAGTTTTTATTTATTTATAAACAACACTCTGAGGAAATTGTAACAAACTGCAGTAAAGACAAAACAGCTATAGGGTAATGTTTCTTAATATTATACACTAGCAACGGCTGTAAGAAGAAAGACTACAGCTCTAGGTAATTAAGCTTATTATTTTGCCAAACAACAACTAAGGGAAGAAAAATAAAGCTATAGGTAATTTTGCTTACTGTTATACCCACCACAAATAAGGGGAGAAAATGCATATAGAATTTATTTATCAGATTTAGGGTGGGTAGATAAAACAGATGCTACCTGAATATCGTTCCTGGTGGTGGGCTCTCCAAATACCCTAAAACCAGGCCAGTTAAATAAGCAGTCCACACTATGACCTACATTGATTTTTCGATGCCACAAGTTTCTTTCTTCCAGCACTTTACAGTTTCTGGTCACTTGAGTGAGTTCACCAAGTGCAGTTAAAAGAAGTTACAGCTGGAATACTGGTTGAGTACTTTAGGGAATTAGAGTTTAAAGTAAAAATCCCATTTCTCTTCACACATAATGCAACTGCTCCAGGTGTACCCAAATTTCACCCTCTGAGGGCCAAAGCGACAATGAACAGGCCAACTGAGAGACCAGAAGGAAAAGTATGATGACATGATCATCATATAAGGATCAACGAAAAGAAAAAACACTGAATTGATGAAAAGCTAATTTCTGGGTTTTAGTATTAGCATAGAATGTGCACAAGCGTTCCATTATCAAAACTTCAGGTGTAGTAGGTATGATGCCAAAAACAGAAGCAGTTGGTGTGCATATAAGAATGCTTCTGAGTGATTTTATTACAGCTTTAAACTTTGTCTTGCAAGAACATTTTGTTGCCAGTATCTCAATAACCATATGGTATTCAACTTTAGAAATGCAGCAGCTGACGCAGCATTTGATCTAATACTGAGGACCCTTCTTAGAGGGTCCATGATTGTGTTCTTTTTCTTTTATGCTCAGTCTTAGTATGCTTTTCTCTGAAATTCCCACACATGGGGGCCATGTGCCATATACCAGTGCATGTCCTTCAGTACAATGAGAATGTGCATCTGAATTCTCCAGTTGTTTCCTGCCACTTGTACAGTTCAGATTTTGAACCTGGCTCTCATCAATGAAACGTTAGCACATCTGACTCCTGAAGTGAAATTTTCAATATCTCTGTTACAGGCAAATAATGAACAAAGCGCCACGCTGATGCTTCTCTACTGTAAAGAGCATGACATGAAACAATGTTGTATGTGCCAGTGATTCAACCTGGCATCTAAAGACAATGGGTGTATAAAATTGGCATACCTTGCCATTAGAAGGATGGTAGTGACTGAAAGTTTCTCAAGCAGGGATGTGCAGGAGGGCTTCACGAGCAACAACAGGTCTCTGTTACAACACCATCATCAGGCCTGATAAATAAAAGGTAGGCCTCAAGCAAACTCAATGTTAAGTCTAGTTGTGAAATATCTTCCTGATTCCTCACATTTGGTGAGTTTACAATCTACAAATGAGGGCTTCAGTTGCAATTCTTCTTCTTTGGTGAACAAGCAGGGCTCAGTTGCAGGTGAAGTCTATGCCTAGGTTGATTGATTGGATCATACTTGTAGCCAACCTGATACTAGGACATGTTTCCTTGTGTCACACAGCTGTAAGTTATTTGGTATACTTGGAGCTGAAGACTGTTATTCCTAGCTCTACTCCTGAACCCATTGACAAACATAGAGCAGTATCTACTAGGTCTAAATGTGTATTGATGTATAAAGAAGAAGAGCACTAGATCTTCTCATTCCAGACTCAGTCATCAAAGATGCCATTTAAGTAGTCTGTAAGCAACTCAATTCTGCATCTGTGACTTCCAAGGAAGAAGAACCTCTCTGTAAGCCCTTCATCGAGTGAGATCCTAACCAAACATTTTTGGATGGGGACTGACTCCTATAGAGTCTATACAGCCCAGCATAAAGTCTAGAAATGCCGTAGCATTTTATCATCTTGCCATCAGACAAGTCTAAAGCCATATATTGATGTTTTGGACCCTCAACTATTCATTTCATCTATACACGTTCTGGATGGTTTTAATGGACCAGAACATGGATAAACTTCACTCCCTCCCAGACAACATATTTAGAAAGGAAATGGTAAGGAGTCTATCTATGTCTTTCAGACAGGGTTTCATATTGTTCTTTCCAATTTTGACTGCATTTGCACTACAGCTATGGTCAGAGTCAGCCACATGCCTATTAGGCTGGCATGGCTAATGTTATGCTCCTGTAAGGAGGCGATCAGGCACTCCATCTTGGATGACATCTTAAAGAGGAAGCAGATATTCTGTATTTTGAATAACTAGTCCCATAAGGTTTCCCTGTACCCCTTATCCATGGTTTAGATATACAACAAGGAAGTACACATTCGCATACCAGGAAATGTACTTGTGTCATATGATCTTGCTACCTTCAGTGCTAGCTAAATCATGCAAGAGTCTGACTTCTCTGGTTCAGTAATTCTAGCCCTGACAATTGTCAAGTGCTGCCTGTAAAGGGTGATGTTCTCAGATGTTGCCATAACTTAGAGAGCCTCCATAAAGGACCCGTGGTTTCTGGAAATGGTATTGGATAGCCATACCTCTTAGCTTTTCAGTTCTTCTTCAGGAAGTTATTCAATAAGAGACCTAGATGCGGTTATTTAGTTAATGGGAAGGCCTAGGTGTTCCTCCTTAGAAAGTCCATAAAGTCTGCATCTCCTTTGGAACAAGGCTGAGGTTTCCATTCCTGCAAAATTCTAGGACCACAGGAGACTCAGCACATTTAGTACATAATTTTATGGATGGTGACTAAACAGTGATATATACTGTTTTTGTTTTTGGAAGTTTTAATTTTGTCACTAAATATGAGAAACACTTTTTGGCATATGGGTGTTTTCGGGGCTTTTCAAAAGTTTTTTCTTCTGCTTTGGGAGAGAAGTAATTATTTTACAGACTGTTGCTAATTTAACTTTCCTCTGCACAGGGTGTTAAATAAGATTTGGGTCATAATGGCTCAGCCTTGTTAGTGACAGATTTCATTGTCTTCCTCCACTTGGATGACTTGCTCCTAGTGGTTGTATTGAGAGACTTCCTGGTGACATCCTTCGAGTGAATGCTCTCATGGTTTCATTCCCAGAGAATGATGATAAATTAAGAGATGTCCTCTTTGATTGCACTACAGATGATTGTAATCAGTGACAAAAAGATGGGTGCCATCTTCTGTCAGCTATTCCTACTCATGGAAATGGTCCACAAAGTCAAACAACTGGCACCTTAGGTAAACACACAATGGAACATCTGAGCTCAGACCCTTTTGTATCTTCTGAGTTTGATGGCTACTATGATCTTTTTCATTGTGTTATTTGTGTGCCTGATGATACAATTAATGCAATATGCTGTGAAATTTCTGCATTACAGAGGGACTGTGTGTGCACAGATCTCTACCTGATTTCAGTGTCTTGTTTTTAGAGCCTGGAGTGGTGGTCTCTACCACCATATCTTCATTTTCTACAGATGAACTTCTTGAAAATATTGGAGGGATGATTTACCAAATGATGATCTCACTTCAGCTCCTCCAGGGTTCAAGGGAAGAGATCATCCTGGAGAAAGAATTCCACATCAACTAGATGGAATTGTGTGCAGTTCTATAAACAAGCCAGCAAGAGGGCATGTGGTTGTAATTATGCATATACATTATGCATATCTGGCAGTAGACTGTAAACAAAGGCATCACACTCTTGAGTTTTTCACATCTCTGGTGATGTGAGTGTGCCAAGTGACTCATTGACCTATCTCTCCATTCTTTTTCTCGGAAATACCTAATTAGGAGGTATGCATAGTTGAGATCTTTCAGAATTCCATCAATCTGAAGACTGACCTAGTCTCTTCTTGTAAGAATAGGGTTCTCCCATAGTCTGTTTCATACAACAGGACAAGAAGGACTGCACGGTGGATAAGTCCTCTATTCAGTGGCAAGAAAGGCTCCTATTGTGTTTGAGTCCATGTAACTTCACAAATTTCAGAGGATAAAAAAAATGAACTAATGCTTTCCATCCTATGGTGGCAAAGAATATTGTGGCTTCAGGCTATCAGATCCCTGATTAAAAGGAAAACTCTCCAAGTTTTAGCCAAGGGGATCATCTATAGTTGTTATGACAGCTGACTCCATGTTTGAGATTGCTGCTTGTGCAGAAGGAACCACATTGCATGTAATTATGTTAAAATAATTAGTTAAAAGTAGTACAAAGAAATTGAGAAAGAGACCCTTCACTGGGACAAAGTGCAAATAAGATAATGGAACAGTTATATAATAGAGGCTTATTTGCCTCCTTTAGATGTGTTTGGTTACAATGTGCTGATATTTTAGTACTCTATCAGTCACATAACAATGTTTTACTAGTTACGCTTATAGCCCACCTTATAAAGTGCTCAGGCATAGAGCACTAATTATATATGCTTATTTGCCTCCTTTAAATGTAATTGATCACAATGTGCTAATATTTACTACTCTTTCAGACACTTGTAACGATGTTTTACTAGTTACGCTTATAGTCCACTTTAAAAAGTGCTCAGGCATAGAGCGCTGATTATTTTAGCTCTTGTTTTAGAAACCAGATACTTTTCCCAGGTACAAAGACGTGATTTTTGCTATCTGGGCAACTATCTCTTATTTTCTTGACCTGCTTGCTGCAACTAGGACAAAAATTAATCGGACACTGTATTTATAAGAGAGAAACTTAATATAGCTATTGATAAGCCTACTTACTGGTATTTCTGAGTTTTTAGTCTGTAAATTAACTTAGCTATTAGTCAATCACCCTAGCCTTTCCTCACCTCATGCAAGGTCCTAATAATGTTAATTTAATCTAGTTATATTAGAACCTTCACAGGCTTTTATATGGATTATGACTCCAAATACCTAGGTACAGGAAATTACCCTAGAGTTGCATACTACTTGTAAATTTCAGTTGTGTTTATCTAATAGATTCATAGGTTCATACTAGGCTATCTGCCCTAGGGCATTTATAAGCCTAACCCAAAGTTTTGTGGCTATCACCACCCCTTAAGTTTGAAGGATACTATGCCCATTATTTTGCCATACCTCTGTCCAGTAGTGACACAGAGGTGATCCCCGGGGTAAACCTGCGATCTCCCATCCATTTGTCAAGATTCCTCTTGAACAAGGCCAGTGAGGTGCTATGCCTCACATGTACCGGGATCTTGTTCCACAGCATAGGGAGTCTCTGGGTGATGAATCTGTCCCTCCAGCACGTCCTATTTATGACCGTGTTGAGGTTTAAGTCTCTTGCTCTTGTAGTTCTGGTGGATTTAGATTTTTTGAGGTGGAGCATGTCCATTAATTCCGGGTTGGACATGGCCTTGTATGTCAGGCACAGGTCACCTCTGAGCAGACGGTATGCTACTGAATAGAGCTGGAGTTCCTTCAGTCGGGCAGCATAAGACATATTTTTGAGACCCATTATCCTTTTGGTGAGGAACATTTGGGGTCTTTCCAATTGCTGCAGGTGTCGGGTAAGATACATTCCAAATGGGGCATTGTACTCAATCATTGGTCTGATGAGTGATGAGTACAGGGGAACAATGACCTCCCTTGATCTGGATGTGAATCCCTTCATGATCAGGTGGGCAATGTAGAAGGTCTTCCTAACTACCTTAGCAATGTGAGTGTCGAAGGAGAGGCTACTGTCAACCTGGGTCCCCAGATCCCTGATGACCTCTTCTGTGCTCAGCAGGTTGCCACCTATATGGTAGCTAGGGGTTACCTTGTTTTTCCCGAAGGGTATGACTATGCATTTTTTGGTGTTTAACTTTAGGCCATGGCTCTGGCACCAGTTTTCCATTTCTATAAGACCCTTCTGAAGGATATCTGTGTCTGAAGTGTTTTCAACTATGGTGCCCAGTTTGCAGTCATCTGCAAACTTTGTCAGTCATAATCCTCTTGTGTTTGCTTGTACTTCTGAAAAATAGATGCCGAACAAGAGGGGACCCTGGACCGAGCCCTGTGGGACCCCACTTGTGACCGGCTTGGAATCTGACATAGCGCCTGCAACTCTGACCCTGTGGGTTCTGTCACTTAGCCACTTTGAAACCCATCTAGTGATGTATGGGTTTACATTTAAGGTGGTGAGTTTTTCAATGATACCCGAGTGGGGTATTGTGTCGAAAGCTTTTGCGAGGTCAAGGTAAGCTGTATGGACTGCCTTGCCCTCATCAATGGCTTTGGAGACCGTTTCGAAGAAGTCAACCAAGTTCAAGAGGCATGATCTGCCCTTGACAAAGCCAAACTGGGTTGGATCCAATGTCTGTAAGTCCCCTATGTCTCTATTTATGAGGTCCATTATGATCCTTTCCATAGCTTTGCAAACCAGGCTTGTTAAGCTAATGGGGCGGTAGTTTCCAGGGTCAGTGGAGGCACCGCCTTTGTGAAGTGGGACAACAGTTGCCGTACGCCACTCCTTGGGTACGTATCCTGAGGTGAGGCTAAGATTAAACAGCTGCCTTAAATGCGGGTTTAATTCTTCATTGAGTTCGTGGAGCACACAGCCAGGGATACCGTCAGGTCTCATAGATGCTGTGTTTTTTGCCTTGGAGAGAGCAGTTTTCACCTGGGTAATTGAGATGTTTGGGAGGCTGCAATCTGCCGGGATAGATATCTCTCCTTTTGGGGGGGGAAGGGGGGGAGAAGTTTGCACTGAACCTGTCAGCCAGTATGTTGGCAATGTCTGTTGGTACAGTGATTTTTACATTATTATGAACTAATTCTGAGCATATCTGGGAATTGCCTCCCAGGTTCCTAACATAGCTAAAAAAGGCCTTATGATTGTCTTTTGAGTCTTTGGTGATTTTTCTCTCAAAATTTGCCTTGGATGATTTTATGAGTGATCGTAGTTTTTTACTTATGATGATCAAGGGTGTCTTCTCTTTTAGGAATTTTGCTCTATCTTGTAATAGCTTTCTCCTTTTATTGTAGAGCTTGTTTATGGCTGGGGTCCACCAGACTGGGCGCTTGCCTTTGGTGGAGAGAGTCTTTGTTTTGTTTGGGATTGCCTGATCCATGCAGTCCTGGAGGTGCTGGTAGAAGGCATTTGTAAGTGATTCAGCGGCTTGGGTAGTGGTTTCCACTGGCTCGGGGGCCTTGAAGGATACTACGCTGGAATTAAGAAGTGTGAAGTCAGCTTTTGAGAAGTTCTTTACTGTGGTCTTTTTTATCTGAGGTGGAGGCGGGATGTGGACTTCCAGTGAGATTAGTTTATGATCTGATCTCACCAATGAGGGGTATACTTCTGGTGTTGAACATTGTGTCCCCATGTTTGTGATGATGAGATCCAGTATGTTTTCTCCTCTTGTGGGAATGGTGACTAGTTGTTCCATGGCATTAGAGTTTATGAACTCTAGGAACCTTTGGGCTAGAGTATTGGGGCTTGAGTAATGATCCCAGTCAATATTCGGGTAGTTGAAATCACCCAATATGATGGTGTTTGGAGATACATTTAGCCCCTCCAGTGTCTTCAGGAAGGCTGTGTGAGGTTCCTGAGTTTGAGAGGGTGGTCTGTAACATGCTATAAATTGCAGAGCAGTCTTGCCTATGGTTAATTGCACCTGGATGGTCTCCGATGCTTCGTGCGTTGCCACCAACCTGGAGGTGTGGATATCCTTGATGAATATGGATACCCTCCCTCCTTTCTTGGTGTGGTCCGGATTTTGGGGCCAGAATGCATGATATGAGGTAAAACCTGATAGTGCCGGGGTGCTCTCGGGAGCCTTGAACCAGGTTTCAGTCACAGCACAGACATCAATGTTCTCCATATTGAGAAGGGCCTCCAGTGCGTGCATCTTGAGATTGAGACTTCTGGCATTGAGCAGCATTACCCTTAGTTTTTTTCCTTTTTTGTGTTCTAGAGAGGTAGGTTTAGAATTTGAGCCTTGCCTAAAAAAGGCACTATGGGGGTGGCAAGAGCCTTTGCCAACATCCGGAAGCCTAAGGGTGACAGGTGCAAGCCGTCCCTTGCGAAGCAGCGTGGCTTGTCCAGCATGTCATCCCAGGCAGACAGACATTGAATCCCCTTTGAATGACACCAGAGGTTAAGCCAATTATTAAAGCTGATCATCTTTTCTCTGTATTGTGGCATCATTCTAGGTGAGGATAGGATACTGCTCAAGGTCAGGGTCATACCTGCCTGGGCTACATAATCAGAGAGCTCCTCTATGTCTCTTTTCATGTAGTCCAGGGAGGTACGTCTCAGGTCATTCACACCAGCATGGACAATGACTGAGTCATACTTGTACCTGCTGTTGAGTGACCTGAGTGCTTGCGTTATGTGGTGGATTCCAGCACCCGACAGACAGCTTACTGTGACCTTCTCCCTACTCAATCTGGTGAGTGGGTGTAGTGGCTTTTGTAATCTGTACATGCTGATATTTAATGTTTTTCTGCACTATAGTATACAATAATTTTCTCTAGCTAATGAAAGCATTAATTGTTGCCATGAATGCTGTGAATGTTGTATTTAACTGTTAATCTGCTCTGTTGTTATCCTCTTTATCTAAGCTCCTAAAGTGAATACTGATTAGTTGAAGAAGGTTGTAGGGGGCTAATGCCTTTTTTTATGTGCCCCACAATATTAGTTTTTTTTCAAGAATCTATATGATGTTTTTCTGTGTCTAACCTGCTTTGCTTCTTTACATTCCACTCAGCTACTGACTTGCACTCCTCCCAACCATTTCTCTTCCCAATTTTATAAAGACTGTAACCTTATTTGCCAATTTTTTATTTATTTTGTCTCTGTCTCTTTTTCAGCTTATAACCCCAGTGCTATGACACAGGAGGTCCCCCTATTCAACAATATAGCAACAAAAAAGAAATCCCTACTGAACTGAAAAGAAAACCCCACCTGTAACTCTTACGTGGACTACCTAGAAGTGCTTCGCTCAGCCTCACAGTGTAGGTGATATCCGACATTTTTACAGGTTTAACTATATAGTAGTGAGTGCTTTGGGTAACCTATTTGTAAGGGCCAGCACACCTGCGGATCTACCTTGAGGTCGTCCATTCCCCTCTTTTTTAGTCTTCTCTGCCTTACCTTCATCTAGCTTTGTGAATTAGTGTAATTCCCCTCATAGGCCACTAGAGGGCAGTAGAAAACCAGGCTTTAAAATCTGTATTCTGTACTTCTAGCTAAACTCCTCCAGCTCTATCAAACACCTACCTCCAGCTATACCTGTAGGATCTTTACATCCTGATATCCCCCCCTCCCCCAGAAAGACATAAAACAAGGATTTACCTTCTTTTCTAAACAGTACTTTTATCTAGATAGCTCATTCTTTCTGTCTCTTAATTACTCCTGCTTCTGGGCACTTTACTAAATACCTACTCCCCTATACACCTAGAACTAAGGACACCCTTTACATTTCTTGTTTGGAAAGTAATTAAAGAAAGCGCCACATACCTACTCAAAACAGTATATATCTCAGTTTCACTGAATAACTGATTACCTCTCAGCTTCTCTCAGCTGTAACCCGCTCTGTTCACCCTGCAGGCTCACTCTGCTCCCCTACCCCACCCCCAATTCACACCCACCCCATGGGTCCTAAACATATACTTCTTTAACCACACCCTCTCTCCTAACCATCAATCTAATACTTTAACCAATCTATATACTCTAACCACACCCCACCTATTTCACACTTCCCAACATTCCTACATCCAGTACCTCCTTCTAAACCTCTTAGATATTTCACTACCTATCTCTGCTGCCACACAAACAACTTTATAATACCCTTACTTTTCCTTTGTCTTTCTTACCCAGTTCCTGCTATAGCTATTCAAGAAACTCTTTAAAATATGTCCTCAACAACTAAACCAATCCTAACCAAATTTATAATACTGTTTACTCTCATATCTATTCTCACCTCTGCCCATCTTTTCACCTCCATTAATACAGTTAATCATGACTATTTCAACTACTCTCCTAAACAAAATAGTCACAACTACACCTTTACCCATTTTCAAATAAATACCACATCCACACCCTGCTACCTGCTAGCCAAGTATTATCGACTTACTCATACTAAATTCAATAACACAACTGTAAAAAAAAAACTAAAATACCTAAGCAACTTTCTCAACTACCCATCTTCTGCCCTAAAAACTTCCACCTTAAAAGGTGGTGACATCCACCCTAACCCAGGCCCAACAAACATTCCAACTTTTACAACTCCTTCTACTACTCCCCCCATCCTAACTACCTAAACATGTCTCTCAAATTCTTTACTTTTAGGTTAACAGGGTCATAGGTTCATAGGTAGGTACTAGGCTATCAGCCCTGGGGCCTATACAAGCCCAGCCAAAAAGGTACACTGGCATTTGCCATCCAAGAAAATTATTTTCCTGTGCCACTGTCAAGCAGAGCCACAGAGGTGATCCCGGGGTGAATTTCCTATTTCCCATCCAATTATCAAGATTTTTCTTGAAGAGTGCTAATGAGGAGTTTTGTTCGATATAGATAGGTAGTTTATTCCAGAGTATGGGAAGTCTCTGGGACAGGAATCTATCCCTCCAGCATGTTCTGTTTATTGTGGTGACAAGGTTTAGGTCCTTAAAGCGTGTAGCTTGGAGGGATTGGGATTTCTTTAAGTGGACCATGTCCAACAGCTCTGGGTTTGACATAGCTTTGTATGTTAGGCAGAGATCACCTCTGAGTAGACGATATGCGACGGAGTAAAGCTGGAGTTGTTTGAGATGGTCTACATAGGGCATCTATTTGAGGCCAGTAATCCTCTTTGTGAGGTATTTCTGTGGCCTTTCCAGTTGTTGTAGATGTCTTGTGAAGTACATACCAAAAGGGGCGCTGTACTTTATAATGGGTTTAATGAGTGATGAGTAGTGGGGAACAATTACCTCTTTTTAGCTGGATGAGAAACCTTTTGTTTTGAGATGTGCCATGTAGAAGGATTTCCTGACCACTGTGGTGATGTGATTATCAAAGGAGAGACTACTGTCTACCTGTGTCCCAAGGTCTCTTATCACACTTTCGGTGTTAAGTATACTACCGCCTATGTTGTAGTTCATGGGTACAGAGTTTTTGCCAAAGGGGATGACAATGCTCTGAGCTTGAGGCCATGGCTTTGACACCAGGCATCTGTCTCAGTGAGGCCCTTTTGTAGGATTTCCATATCGGTAAGAGTTTTGATTATGGCTCCTACTTTGCCGTCATCTGCGAACTTCATTAGCCAAAGACCTTCTGTGTTAGCCTGTACTTCAGAGAAGTAGATACCAAACAGGAGAGGACCCAGGACTGAATCCTGTGGTACTCCACTTGTCACTGGTCTGAAGTCAGATTTGGAGTCTGCTACCTTCACAATGTGGGTTCTGTCAGTGAGCCAGTTGGCAACCCATCTTGTGACATAGGGATTTATACCTAGTTTAGTGAGTTTATCTATAATTCCAGAGTAGGGGATGGTGTCAAAAGCCTTGGCAAGATCTAGATAGGCTGTGTGAACCACCTTACCCTTGTCTACGTCTTTGGTGACTTCTTCAAAGAAGTCTATCAGGTTTAGGAGACACGATCTGCCTTTTACAAACCCAAACTGGGTGGGGTCCAGAGTTTGGAGATTACCAATGTCTTTGTTTATAAGTTCCATGATGATACATTTCATGGCCTTGCAGACCAGGCTCATCAGGCTAATGGGATAGTAGTTCCCGGGGTCTGTGTTGGCTCCCCCCTTGTGGAGTGGGATAACTGTCACTGTGCACCATTCAGCAGGCACAAAGCCTGAGGTGAGGCTATGATTAAAAATGGTACTTAGGTGGGGTGCCAGTTCATTCTGTAGTTCATGTAGAATGCAGCCTGAGATGTTGTCTGGTCTCATGGATGCTACGTTCTTGGCTTTGGAAAGTGTGTTTTTTATCTGTGCAGCCGTGATTACAGGAACTTTGCATTCTTCCGGTATAGAGATGGGCTCTTTAGGGGGTGAGTGGGGGGTAAAGTTAGCACTGAACCTATCTGCCAGGATGTTGGCAATATCAATTGGGTCTGTATATTTAGTGCCATTGTGCTGTAACTCAGAGCAGATCTGAGTGTTGCCATTGAGATTCTTGACATAGATATAGAATGCTTTGTGGTTGTCTTTAGAATCAGTGGCGATTTTGTTTTCATAACTAGCTTTGGAGGATTTTATCAGGGATCACAGCTTCTTACTGAGGCTGACCAGGGAGCTCCTCCACTCATGGGATTTTACTCTCTTTTGCAACAGTTTCTTCCTTTTGTTGTACAGTTTGTTTATGGCAGAGGACCACCAGATTGGCTTCCTTTTTCTGGAGAATAGCGTCTTGGTTCTGTTTGGGATAGCACGATCCATGCACTCATGTAAGTGCTTATAAAGTGCAATTGTGTAGGATTCAGTAGTCATTACTGTATTGTCCATCTGCATGGGTGTCATGAAGTTCACCACTTCTGTCCTAAGAAGCATGAAGTTGGCTTTGGAGAAATTTTTACCATGGTTTCCTTAATGGGGGGTGGGGGCAGGATGTGGATATCTAGGATAATTAGCTTACGGTTGGATCGGATCAATGAGGCGTTGACTTCAGGTGTAGAACACCGGTCACTCATGTTGGTAATGACTTGATCTAGGATATTGTTGCCCCTGGTGGGGGTGTGGATAAGTTGATCCAGGACATTGGAGTTTATGAATTCCAGAAAGTGTTGAGCGAAGGAGTTGGTACATGAATAGTTTTCCCAGTTAATGTTGGGGTAGTTGAAATTGCCCATTATTAGGGTGTTTGGTTGAACCCTAATATTTTCCAGTACATCAAGAAAAGAGGAGTGGGAATCCTGGGGCATGGTGGGTGATCTGTAGAAAACTACAATTTGGATTGCAGTTTTTCCCAGAGCTAGTTGCACTTAGATAACCTCGGCTGCATTATGCTGAGCAACTAGCCTGGAGGTGTGGATATCCTTAATGAATATGGACACACCTCCACCTTTGGTGTTCTGGTCCAGGTTACATGGTCTAAAAGTGTGGTATGAGTTATAGCCTGGTAGTGCAGGGGTGCTCTCTGGAGCCTTGAACCAGGTCTCAGTCACTGCACAGATATCAATGTTCTCTATTTTAAGGAGTGCCTCGAGTGAGTGCATTTTGAGATTTAGATTTCTAGCATTGAGTAGCATCACCCTCAGTTTTTGCTTGCCTGTTCCTGTTACAGTGATGAATTTGTCATTTGAACCTTGCCTAAAAAAGGCACTATAGGAGCAGGAAGAACCTTAGCCAGTATCCGGAATCCCAGGGATGACAGGTGCAGGCCATCTCTGGCAAAGCATCGTGGTCTGTCGACGATGTCATCCCAGGCAGACAGATACTGGATCCCTTTGGAATGGCACCAGAAGCTTAGCCAATTGTTGAAGTCAATCATTTTGTCCTTGTACTGCGGCATCATTCTGGGTGATGGCAGAATGCTACTCAGGGCTAGGGTCATACCTGCCTGGGCTACAAGATCGGAGACCATTCCATGTCTCTTTTCATGTAGTTCAGGGAGGTATGTCTCAGGTCATTCACACCAACATGCACAATGACAGAGTCATATTTGTACTTGTTGTGGAGTGACCTGAGTGCATGGGTTATGTGACGGATCCTGGCACCTGACACTCAGCTGACAGTAACCTTCTCCTTGTTTAGCCTGGTGAGTGAGACATCAGTGTGCCTGACTATAGAGTCACCTATGACTAGTGTGTTGGGTACGTTGTTTTGCCTTATTGGCTGTGGTTGAGTGGCACACTGAGTCTGCGGGCTCTGTGTCATTTGGGTTGTGTTGGGGGGCTGGAGGTTGCTTGCATTTCTGCTTTGGAGGTCTCTGTTGCTTGAGCAGATTATTATTGAGAGCCTCCGCGAATGTTTTTGTGTTTCTATGTGTGGATTTTGGTGGTGTAGATTTAGTGAGACTATGTGATGAGTGTGGTGTGGTGCAAGTGTTTCCCTTCTCCTCTTGACTGTCAAGTTCAGTCTTGATTGAACAGAGCTTTACCTCCAGTTTGGCTAGATAAGTGCATCTCTCACAGGTTGTAGTGTTGGGTGGTAGGAGGAGAGGGTTGTCTGTGTACATGAGGCAATTTCTACATTGCCCCAAGATGCCCAGATTCATCAGATAGACAGGAGAGAACACTGGGAGCTGACCCTTGGACATGCCTGAATAAAAAACTATTTTCCTCTAGATAAGTGAGGAAAGTGAGTACAAGAGCTGTTTTTCTCTAAGCAAGTGAGGAAAATAAGTACCAAAACCTTTTTTCCTCTAGGTAATGAGGAAGGTTGAGTGCTGTAGTAATTAGTAGGTTATTTAGTGCTTACAAGTTCTGAACAAGTGCTGATCATGAATAAGCAAATTCAAGTGCTAAAACTAAGAATCTGTATCTGGACTAAACTAGTTACAGGAAAGGGGGGAAACAAGTGCAAATGTGGGCTTTTAAATCAGAAAGTTGAGAGAGATGGAAAAACTGCCCAAATTGTAATAGTTTGACTAAAGTCATCTCAATATCCACAGTATAAACAATAAAATTGCCCATCTCCACGCCCTCCTTGATATTCATTCCTTTCATATCCTCTACCTCACAGAAACCTGGTTAAAACCTGCAACTAAAGATAATGAAATAATCCCCCCAGGTTACAACATATTGAGACTTGACCGCATAAAACATAGGGGTGGGGCTGTAGCACTACTGTATAAATCCACACTACAGATCTCCTCCATATCTTATAACCGACCTCAGGATAGTAAAGCTGAAGTTTTTATCCCCAACTTCAACTAAACACTTCCAAAGCCCTATATATTATCTGCATCTACCTACCCCCTGGTAATAATATCTCTATAATAGAAGACATTCTAAACTGGGTATCAACTTCTTACCCACAAGAAACCATTATACTTGGTGATTTCAATACAGACTGGAAATTTGTAAATACAGGTAATCCTTCATCACATATTAATCTTCATGGCTTTAGTCAAACTATTACCACCACCACTAGACTTAACAAACCCAACAACAAAGAGAGTATCTTAGATTGGATACTCATTAATAAACAACAACAAATATACAAGGTAGGAACTCTACCAGATGACTTAAGTGATCATATGTTAACTTACATTATAAGACGAAAGAATGACATCCCTAATACCCCTACTTATAAAATCTCTCAAACCAACAAACATTTTATCCCTGTATTATTCCAAAATGAACTTAATGCCTGTAACTGGTACCCACTAAAACTCTCCCTCTTGAGCAGGCTGTCAAATATTTCAACTCTAAATTCTTAACTATCCTTGATAAGCATGCTCCTAAACGTTCTATCAGAATGAAGTCCAAACCTGCCCCTGGATTTCAAAAGAAACTAGACATCTCATATTGCTTAGGAATAAATCTTGGACCAAGTGGAGAGCATCCAAAAATATCTCAGAGCAGCAAACATTTAGACAGCTAAGGAATACTACTAAAAAAGCCATACTGACTGACAAAAAAAACTACTATTGTAAACTACAGCAATCTCACCATAACAACCCACAGAAATTCTGGTCTAGCATTAATAGACTCCTTCACCCAGGGCACTCCAGTACACCACCCCCTCTAGGGGCTGATAACAATACCTCCCTCCAAACTGCCAATGCCTTCAATACCTTCTTTACAGACACCATAAAATATCTAGATAGAAACAACTCTGATCCAAAACAATACCAAAACAGCAACATCTTCAGAAGTCAGGAATCGAAAAACAGGAACCAAAGTCAAATCCAAAAGCAAATTCTTTATTCTCCAGCGCCTCGGTGAAGGTAAAAAAGGAGAATAATATGGTAAGGAATAAATGTAATAAGGGTGAACATCACCATTATAAGAAATATCATCTGGCAACCAGTGATAAAACTTGTAAGGATATTTATTTTGTCTCTACATATAATGTAAAAAGTGGAGACATAAAGGATGTAGTGGAACATTTTTGGAAATTTTTAGTGAAAGACAAGGTGTTGATGCACATTTTGCCACAAAAACCTTTATTCTCCTATAAAAGGGGAAGAAATTTGAAAGATATGGTGGTACATGGTAAATTTGTAATGCCAAAATTTTGTTTACCAAGACCACTAAGTGAATTTAGTACAAGATGTTGCAGTAGATGCAGTGTTTGTAGGAATATAGTTAGAACATTTAATTATATTAACAACATTAGGTTCACAGTAAGAGATAGTTTTACCTGTAGAAGCAAAGGAGTTGTGTATGCTTTACACTGTCCCTGTGGATTATATTATATAGGTGAAACTAAAAGAGAGTTTCGTATTAGGTTAGGTGAGCACATTAGAGACATAAGACATAAAAGGGAAAATAAATTTATTGCCACACATTTTAGTGTTTATCATAATAGTGATGCTTCATTTTTAATAGGAACAGTTTTAGAAAGTGTGAAATGTCTTTGTAATGATGAAAATGCTTTGAAATATAACTTACAATATAAGGAAAGCATTTTTATTTTGAAATACAATACAATGACACCCTGTGGACTGAATAATGAAATAAACTGGAGGTATCTGCTTTAAAACTTTTTTGAACATAATTGTTTAATTAATTGTTTAATTAATTGCTATGAGTATATATATATATATTATATATATATATATTCATTCTTTCAGTGAGAATGTATACTCTTGAAAGGTGGTTACACCGAGGTGCTGGAGAATAAAGAATTTGCTTTTGGATTTGACTTTGGTTCCTGTTTTTCGATTCCTGACTTCTGAAGATTTTGCTGTTTTGATATTGTTTTGGATCAGAGTTGTTTCTATCTGAAGATGTGTGGAGTGGAGTTTGTGCAACCATAAAATATGTAGCCTGTCAACTGTCCACAAGTAATACTAATCTCCAAACCTCTTTACCTAATACTTTCCTAACATTCCAAATACAACCCATTGCTACCTCATACATCCAAAAACTTATACATAAACTTAAGCCATGTACCCCCTCTGCAGAACAATTACCATCTGAATACCTGCAAAAAGCAGCTATAGCAGTTGCTTATCCTGTATCCATCCTTATAAACAGAACCATAAATGAAGGAACAATTCCAGATATCTGGAAAATCTCCCACATTATCCCTCTACATAAAGGCGGAAACTCCAATGAGTATTTCAACTACATGCCTATAGCTCTCTTATCACCCTTAGCTAAAGTTATGGAAAAATGTATTCACCATCAACTAATTAACCACATAACCCAACATAATATACTAGCTAGCTGTCAACATGGCTTCAGGCCATTTCAAAGTACCACCACAGCCCTCCTATCTTTCACTGACTCTATCAATAAAAACCGTAATAACAACATCCCCTCATCAGCACTCTTTATTGATCTGTCAAAAGCCTTTGACATGGTCAACCATCCCCTACTCCTAGAAACTTTGAATCCCTTGCTCTTGACACCAAGGCTGTTCTCTGGTTTAAGTCCTACCTTAACAATAGGCAGCAAGCAGTCCTTTGGGAGAACAAACTATCTTCCCACCTGCCAGTCTCCCTTGGAGTCCCTCAGGGCTCCATTCTTGGTCCACTTCTATTCTCAGTATTCATCAACTACTTATACTTAGCAATCCCTCAAGCTACCGGCATACAGTATGCAGATGATTCCACACACATATGTTCTGCCAACTCCATATCTGAAGTACAATCCCTAACCCAGACAGTATTCAACTCAGTCGAGGCATGGTTTCTAAACCGTTACCTCCTTTTGAATGCCAAAAAAGCCAAGCTCTTACTCTTCACACCTAACAGTAAGTCCCTCCCCATCAATTTCTCAATCAAATCAAATAATGGCACCATTATAACCCCGGACTCTACCACCAAACTATTAGGAGTCTTAATTGACAATAACCTTACAATTGACAATCATATAAATAACACAATAAAAACCGTAAATATAAAATTGGGCTCCCTATATAGAATAAAACCCTTCTTAACACCAACAGCCAGAACTACAATTGCCCACTCCCATCTAATCTCCACTCTTCTTTATGTTTCACCCATATATACCAACTTAAAGAAAAATAATCTCACTAAACCAACTAACTCCTATAATAATATTGCCAGGTTTGCCACTGGGAACCCATTCAGAACTCACCATTGTCTGAACCTAAAGCAGCTAGATTGGGTTGAACTAAAAAATATTCTGATACTTTCCCAACTTACCATTGTTCATAGGATATTCTACCAACCTAACAACAAACCGATACTCTCTAACATTATTACCACCTATGCAAACCTCAATTCCTTACGCTCTTCCACTAAACTACTAGCTAGCATTAGCAAGTCTAATAACTTGGCAGGTGACTCCTTATTTTCTAATACTGCTGGAAAATATTGGAACATGTTGCCATCAGATCTAACAGTGCTTTCCTCCTTCCCACTCTTTAAGCAAAGGCTGAAGCAACATCTTAAAACTCACTGGTTATGCCCTTGCTGTTACCCTGACTAATTGTCTGCATTCTCTTTTGCCATTTTTCTCTATCCTGCCTCCCCTTACCTTTTTATCACTACTTACCCCTGGGTAGTGGTAACTGTCTGAAATTATTGTTGCAAATAGGAGGCAGTGATGTGTCCTATTATGGGTTCTACTTTATTTAACCGAAAGCTGATTCCAGTGAATGCAAATCCATCGACACAAATGCATTGAACGATGAAATAAGCGAACTCACAAAACCGTGAATTACCACAAAATTCAAAATGTGGAAGTGTTTTGGTTGACCCGTCTGAGTTACAGATCTGTAAGGTAAGTGTGCAATAGTTACAGACATTAGGGTGCGGGTTAAGGTAAGTACATAGATAGGTAATGTAATATGGGTAATGTATTTAACGTTTAGTGTAGGGTTTGAGGTAGGGGTTTGGTTAGTGTATGTGTGTAGTTTATTTATTTTGTTTGGGTATAGCTCCGTCGGGTAAGTGTGCGGTAGTTACGGACCTTATGGTTAGGGAGGGGTTAAGGAGAGTGCATAGATAGGGGTGTATGTAGGGTTTAGTGTAGGGTTAGACGTAGGGTTTTGGTTGGTGTATGTTTGTGGTTTATTTGTTTTGTTTGGGTGGGTAGTGTGTTTTGGGCAGTGGGGTTGGGCGAGTATGACAAATCGGTATTTTGAGTTTCGCGTTTTTGTGAGTTCACTCATTTCGCGGTTTGATGTATATATGTCAATGGATTTGCATTCGCTGGAATCAGCTTTCAGTTAATTGAAGTAGACCCCTATGATGGCTGGCAGCAAATTTTGCAATTTTCTTATAGCACTGGTCAAGTAAGGAGAGTTGATTGGATTGTATATTGATGAGCATGAGATCTGCGTATAAGGGTGTAGGGATGAGAAGAGGTGAGGCAATTCTTAGCTTACTGTGTTAGGTAGAGTCTGGTTCTATAGAGGGCCTTTAGCTTTTTATGTGTTTTCTTTATAGCCTGTTTTATATTTATTTATTTAGTTAACATTTATTTACCAAGATAATTCGACTGGACAACTGGTGTCTGTTTTCAGCAGAGTCCTGGTGAGAAAAGCTCCAGACATTACAAAAAAAAAAAGTAATGGCAACAGGTAGTTACAAAAATATAATAGAATATAAAAAATGTAAATTTAGTTACAAAGTCGATTAGGAGAGATGTTACAAAGTGACAGATGATAGTAGCAGATTAGGAAACATATACGTAGTAAATGTAGTTTATACAGTATACATAATGAGTGTAGTTAAAAGACAGTATTCTCATGCATTTTATCAAATAGTAGCAGTATATACCATATATACAATATCACTGGTAGGTACAAAAGCTGGTGAATACCAGAAGCATGAGGGAATAACAGCAGGGCTGCTGTAAAGTAAAGTTTTACAGTTGATGTGGATTTGGGAGGGGGGGGGGGTTGCAGTTATAAAAGGGATTACTGTAGAGGTGTGCTTTTAGGAGGTTTTTGAATGTAGAGGTACAGTTTTGTATTCTGCGGTCAGGGGGTAGGGTGTTCCATATTTTTGTGACTTCATTAGGGAAGAGAGATTTGCCTGAGCTATTTTTGCATGGAATTGTATTGATCAGAGCTTTATTACTGGATCGTAGTTGTCTATTTGAGTTGTAAAAGTTTAGGAGACCAGTCAGGGCAGGGTTTTTCCCAGGGTTACATAATATTTGGTGGGTTAGGTTGAGTTGGTGGTCTTGTAGTAGATTGGGAGGTTCGAGCCAATGTAATATGTGTGGGGAACGGCAGTGGTGGGAGCAGGATTTGGCATTAGTTCTGAACCTTGTGATTTTGTTGTAGCAGGTGGAGAGTTTGTTCAGGTCAGTTTTATTTAGGTTTGTTAGCACTGGGGATGCATAGAGTAGTGTGGACAGGAGGTGGGTTCTTAAATTATAGGTTTTCATCAATGGTAACTCCTAGTAGTTTTGCTCGGATTATAATTTGTGTCACTGTATTATTTGATGATAGAACTGAGAAGGATTTCAGATAGTTGCTTAGAGATGAATAAGATAAAGTTTCAATTTTGGAGGATTTAGAAGATCTGAGAGCTTCCTGGGTGTACTGTTGTAGTTTAACCATGCTTTTCACAGAACAGATTATTGTGGAATTGTCTGCATGGTGGATGATCATTGCTTGTTTGGTTGTTAAATGCAGGTCATTAATGAATGTATTAAAAAGTAGTTGACCTAATATAGAGCCTTGAGGGAACTTTGACAGCTTCTGGTACAAAGGAAGATAAGTTGTTTTGCCACTTTATATCTTGTTGTTTGTTTGAGAGGTAACTGTTAAACCAAGATATTGAGAGTTTACCAAAGCCTGGAGAAGACATCTTATATTGTAAGTTTTGATGTGGCACCATATTGAAGGCTTTGGACAGATGAAGAAATATGAACGAGACAAGGTTATTGTTTCTGATTTGATTTACTGCTGTAATGAAGCAAAGTAGTACAGTGGTGGTGCTGTAATGTGGTCAGAAACCTTGCTGTCTAGGGGAAAGTAGTGAGTTTTCAGTAATGTAGGTAAGAACCTGGGACTGTATACACTTTTCAAGTATTTTAGACAGAAGAGATAGGATGCCTTTGAACCTGTAATTAGACAGGTCAGTGGATTTTCCATCTTTATGTAAGAAAAACATGTAGAATTTTTTTCTACAGAGTGGGAACATGACTTTGCTTGATAGACTGGTTTATTAAGATGGACACAAGCTATGTCAAAGCATCTGTAGATATTTTTATGTATTTGGCTGGTAAGTTGTCTGGTGCAAGGGTGATGGGTTTCAAAGTGTTATGTTGTTTTCTGATAGTGGAGGGTGCGTTGGGTTGAAGCTTGAGAGCTTGAGAATAAATTGTGGGGTGTAGGGGTGTTATACTAAATGTAAGACAGAGGCAACAGAATTTACAAAGTGTGAGTTAAACTGGTTAGCAATGGAGTCTCCTTGTACATCTGTTTTGGCTAAGCTGAGTTGTCTGTGCTGGATGCAGGAGTTTGTTGATGGTGGACTGGAACATCTTAGGATTATTATAATTTGCTGTTTGTAATTTTGTACAGTAGTTTTTTTGTCATGTTGGATTTTGGATCAAGTAGTGTTTTAAGTAGATTATACTTCTATTTGTTGGCATCAGTACTGGATTTTTCCTGGTTCTCCATGCTTTTTATCCCCATTTTTATAAGCTTAGTTTCCTTTGTTTGCCAGGGAGCCAGATTTGATTAATTATTTTGGCCATCGTGGGTACTTCATTTAGTATTTTTAGAAATGTCATGTTAAATGGTGCTACTGCTCCATCTAAGTTAATTATGTTTTGAACTCCCCAGTTTATTAATTTTAAGTTTGTAATGAAAGTGTCTTTATTGAAGGCGGAGAGATTGCGAGCAAGGTTATAGCAATGTTGTTTTTAGTCATGAATGTGCTGCCTTATTACAAGAATAGGCAGATGGTCATTAAGGTTGTTAGGGATAGTGTTGCCATAGTTTATTTTGTCTGGTTTGTTTGTTATGATCCACTCTAAGATGTAATTCCTGTTGATGGATTTGTTGCATCTGGTAGGAGAAGAGATTATTTGGATAAACCCATATTAAGTTTATTTAATTTGCAGGGTTTTCATTATCTATGACTTACCAATCAATATTCATATTCATGTCTCTTAATATTATGATTTCTTGAGAGATATTGGTTTTACTTGATAAATAAACTGAATATATGTTAAAGGATGGTGAATTCAGAAAATACATTCTGTTTGATTTAATGATTTCCTCAAAATATTACATCTAGTAAAGCATTTTGACAAAATTCAATTTCTGCACCAGTAACTAGCATGAGAATGCATTTAAAATGCTTTTCAGCTATTATGCATTCTAATAAAAGTGAACTCAGAGTGTGTATTGCTGATGACTGCCTACTCAAAGAGGTTTATAATAAATTGTTAAAAGATGACTTACCAAAGCTGTGGGTAAGCAGGGAGAGAAAACAGCAATATTGGAACAGCTGGTTTCTAAAAATGAAACTAAAATGCCAGAAAGTTTTAGAATGATTTTACTGACCTTTGCCAGCAGAAGAAGCAGCTAAAAAAAACATTACCACCACCACTACCAACAACAATAAAAATATTGTTGACTTGATCATAGGTTCATAGGGTTATAAGTAGGTACTAGGCTATCTGCCCAAAGGCATTTATAAGCCTAGCCAGAATGTGTTGGCTTTCGCCGGCCCCTTAGAGTATTTCCATGTGCCTGTGTCCAGCAGAGCCACTGAAGTGATCCCTGGGGTAAACTTTCTGTTTTCCATCCATTCGTCAAGGTTTCTCTTGAAGAGGGTTAGCAAGGAGCTCTGCCTAATGTAGATTGGAATCTTGTTCCAGAGCATGGGAAGTCTCTGGGACAGGAATCTATCCCTCCAGCACGTCCTATTTATTGTTGTGGTGAGGTTTAGATCCCTGGAGCGTGTGGCTCAAGGGGGGTATGGTTTTCTTTAGGTGGAGCATGTCCATCAATTCTGGGTTGGACATGGCCTTGTATGTCAGGCAGAGATCACATTTGAGTAGGCGGTATGCAACCAAGTACAGCTGGAGTTTCTTATGTCGAGCTGCATAGGGCATCTGCCTGAGGCCAGTGATCCTCTTGGTGAGATACTTCTGTGGTCGTTCCAGTTGTTGCAGGTGTCTTGTAAGGTACATCCCAAATGGGGCATTGTACTCTATGATGGGTCTGATGACTGATGCATAGAGGGGCCCAATGACCTCTTTCAATCTGGATGCAAACCCTTTTGTGATTAGGTGGGCCACATAGAAGGATTTTCTAACCACTTTGGCAATGTGATTATCAAAGGAGAGGTTACTGTCTACTTGGGTCCCCAGATCCCTTATTACGTCTTCCGTATTTAGGGGGCTACCACCTATGTGATAGTTTGTGGGTACTTTGTTTTTTCCAAAGGGGATGACTATGCACTTTTTGGCTTTTAGCTTGAGGCCATGGTTTTGACTCCAGGTATCTGTCTCAATGAGACCCTTTTGGAGGATGTCTGTGTCAGCCGGAGAGTCAATTATAGCCCCTAGTTTACAGTCATCTGTGAACTTGGTCAGCCATAGTCCTCCTGTGCTTGCCAGTACCTCTGAGAAGTATATGCCGAACAGGAGAGGTCCGAGCACTGAGCCCTGGGGAATGCCACTTGTAACCGGTTGATAGTCAGACCTAGCTCCTGCAACTCTTACCACATGAATTCTGTCCATGAGCCAGTTGGCAACCCATCTCGTGATGCAGGGGTTTATGTTCAGGCTGGTGAGCTTGTCTATAATACCTGAGTGGGGAATGGTACCGAAGGCCTTTGCGAGATCTAGGTAGGCTGTGTGGACCACCTTTCCCTCAAGTATAGCTTTGGTAACTGTCTCAAAGAAGTCCACCAGGTTTAGGAGGCATGATCTGCCCTTAACAAAGTGAACTGGGTAGGGTCCAGTGTTTGGCGGTTCCCAATGTCTCTGTTAATGAGATCCATGATGATGTGCTTCATAGATTTTCAGACCAAGCTAGTCAGGCTTATAGGGCGATAGTTCCCGGGGCCCGTTGTGGCTCCACCTTTGTGGAGCAGAATAACTGTTGCTGTGCGCCACTCTGTGGGGCACATAGCCTGTGGAAAGGCTGAGTTTAAACAGTGTGTTTAGGTGAGGGGTTAGTTCATCTTTGAGCTCGTGTAGGATGTAGCCCGGGACACCGTCCAGTCTCATTGATGCTGTGTTTTTGGCTTTGGAGAGGGCTGTTTTAACCTGAGTGTCTGTGATTTCAGGGGCACTACATTCTTCTGGTATAGTTATGGGCCCTTTTGGGGGTGAGAGGGGGGGGTGAAGTTTGCACTGAACCTGTCTGCCAGGATGTTGGCTATATCGGTCGGTTCAGTGTGTTTTGTGCCATTCTGCACTAACTCTGAGCAGATCTGAGAATTGCCACTTAGATTCTTGACATAGCTAAAGAATGCCTTGTAGTTATTTTTGGAGTCCATGGCAATTTTTCTTTCGAAGCTAGCCTTGGATAATTTTATGAGGGAACGTAGTTTATTACTGATACTGATCAGGGATGTCTTCCCTTCTTGGGATTTTACTCTTTTCTGTACTAGTTTCCTCCTTCTATTGTATAGCTTGTTTATGGCATGGGTGTACCAGACTGGTTTCCTTTTCTTGGAGGAGTGAGTCTTGGTTTTGTTTTGGATAGCACGATCTATGCATTCTTGTAGGTGCCCATAGAGTCCATTAGTAAAGGATTTTGAAGCTTGGACAGCATTATCCTTCAGCATGGGGGCTTTGAAACTTCCCACCTCGGTCTTAAGTAACATGAAGTTTGATTTTGAAAAGTTTTTCATGGTAGTTTCTTTGACTGGGGGTGGTGGCGGAATGTGGATATCCAAAGTGATTAGTTTATGGTCAGATCTAACCAACGAGGGGTTGACATCCGGTGTGGAACACCGGTTGCCCATGTTGGTGATGACCAGGTCCAATATGTTGTCACCTCTGTTGGGGGTGTTGACCAGTTGATCCAGGACATTTGAGTTTATAAATTCTAGGAAATGTTGGGCAAGGAAGTTTGTACTTGAGTAGTTCTCCCAGTTAATGTTTGAGTAATTGAAATCACCCAATATCAGGGTGTTTGGTAGGACCTTTATGCATCCCAGTGTTTCCAGGAATGCAGAGTGGGGGTCTTGGGACATGGTGGGTGATCTGTAGCAAGCTATAATTTGAATAACTGTTTTGCCCATTGTTAGTTACACATGGATGATCTCTGAAGCATCGTGCTATGCCACTAACCTGGAGGTGTAGGTATCCTTGATGAATATGGATACTCCCCCACCTTTTGTATTTTGGTCCGGGTTTTGTGGCCGAAATGTATGGTATGAGTTGCAGCCTGGTAGTGCTGGGGTGCTCTCTGGAGCCTTAAACCAGGTTTCTGTTACAGCACATATATCAATTTTCTCCATACTGAGGAGTGCCTCGAGTGCATGCATTTTGAGTTTTAGACTTCTGGCACTGAGTAGCATTACCCTCAGTTTTTTGTTACTTGTGCTATTTACGGCAGTGGGTTTGTCTTTTGAGCCTTGCCTAAAAAAGGCACTATGGGGGTGGCAAGAGCCTTGGCCAGTATTCGAAAGCCTAAGGGTGACAGGTGCAAACCATCTCTAGCGAAGCGGCGTGGCTTGTCGAGCATGTCATCCCAGGCTGACAGACACTGGATCCCCTTTGAATGACACCAGAAGCTTAGCCAATTGTTGAAATTGTTTTTTTTCTCTATACCATGGTATCATTCTTGGTGAGGGCAGGATGCTACTCAGGGTCAGGGTCATACCGGCCCTGGCTATGTGATCAGAGAGGTCCTCTATGTCTCTTTTCATGTAGACCAGGGAGGTGTGGCTCAGGTCATTCACACCAACATGGACAATGACAGAGCCATATTTGTACTTGTTCTGGAGTGACCTGAGTGCTTGTGTTATGTGGGTGGATCCTGGCACCCGACAGGCAGCTAACAGTAACCTTCTCCTTGTTCAGCCTAGTGAGTGGGACGTCAGTGTGCCTGACTATAGAGTCACCTATTACTAGTGTGTTGGGTATGTTATTTTGCCTTAAGGGCTGTGATTGCGCACACTGGTTTTCTGAAGTATATGTTTCATGGTTTGTTTTGGGGGGTGGAGGTTGCTTGGATGTCTGTTGCTTTTGCAGATTTTTATTTAGAGCCCCTGTGTATGTTTTCATGTATTTATGTATGTTTTTTGCCGGTGTTGGTTTCATAGGTCTATGTGAGACTGGTGGTGTGATGCAAATAATTCCTTTCTCCTCTTGACTGCCTGGTCCAGTCTTGGGTTGAGAGAGCTTAGCCTCCAGTTTGGCTGTATAATTGCATCTCTTGCATGTATTAGTGTTTGGTGGAAGGAGGAGAGGGTTGTCTGTGTACATGAGGCAATTGTAACATTGCCTCAAAATGCCCAAATTCACCAGTTGGACCAGAGAGCACACCTGAAACTGCCCTTTGGACATGCCTGGATAGGTACAGTGAACTGTTTTACTGATTGGCTGGTAAGGTTGAATAGAGAGCCTTGTCCTTCTCTACAGTATATGGGGGTCTAGTGCTAAGGTTTATTAGTGCTTGCTATGAATTTTGAGCAAGTGTCAGGATGAGAAGTGAATGATTTGAGTGCTTAAGTTGAACGTTTGTCTAGTTCCAAGGGAAAAAATTGAAGAGTAGACTTTGTGGAGCCGGGAATAGTTATACCCTAGCTAACCGGCACTGCCCAGCATGCAAAACCATGTAAATGCGGGTTTTATAGCATGGAAAGGAAAGAGATAGAAATTAGCCCAAAATGGCCAATAAACTACTAATTTCTGGGATGAAACCACTCCTCCAGGGACAGATAGGCTGCTCAAAGCTCCCTCTCTCACAGTGAACAGAGAAACTTCCTTCTATCCAAGTAAGGTATGGGCAAACACAGAAACTTGTAACACAGCCCTGAATTCAGCACTAATCAGAAAACTTGACTATACTAGCGTAGAAAGGTGGGAAAACAAGTATAATTTTTTTTTCAGAAAATAAAGCAGATACAATAAAAAATAAACACTTTAAATGCACAGAAATGGCTATCACACCTGAGTGTGTAGCCTACAACAGTTAAACAGATAATTTAAACACAAAAATGACTTTGTTAAAGTGCAGGCAGTAAAATAAGTACAATATGTAGCTGAAACAAGCTTTTTAAATCACAGAAACTCTAGAAAATTTATGTTTTAGGTGGAATTAGCTAAAGGCAGCAAGAAAATGCAGAAAAATGATACTTAATCACTCCAAAGTCTCTTTTGTCTCTCTCTTACTGTAGAACTCTGCAGGGCACCAGGCAGGCGCTTGCTGAGCTGTATACTAGCCCAAAAACCTCACAAATGTGGGTTTTATAGCAAGGAAATGAAAGAGATAAAATTAGCCCAAAATGGACAATAATCTACTAATTTCTGGGCTGAAACCACATAGGCTGCTCAAAGCTCCCTCTCTCACAGTGAACAGAGAAACTTCATTCTATCCAAGTAAGGTATGGGCAAACACAGAAACGTGTAACACAGCCCTGAATTCAGCACTAACCTGAAAACTGGAATATACTAGCTTAGAAAGGTGGGAAAACAAGTTTTTTTTTTTCCAGAAAATAAAGCCGATACAATTAAAAAAGCACTATAAATGCACATAAATGGCTATCACACTTGAGTGTGTAGTCTACAACAGTTAAACAGGTAATTTAAGCACAAAAATGACTTTGTTAAAGTGCAGGCAGTAAAATAAGTACAATATGTACCTGAAACAAGCTTTTTAAATCACAGAAACTCTAGCAAATCAGCATTTTAGGAAGAATTAGCTAAAGGCAGCAAGAAAATGCAGAAAAATAATGCTTAATCACTCCAAAGTCTCTCTGTTGTCTCTCTGCTGCCGTAGAATGGTGCAGGGCACCAGGCAGGAGCTTGCTGAGCTGTATATATTTTCATCAGATGAAGTTCCATTTGTATTGAGTGTGAATGAAGGGAACGGAAACACTTATAACCTTACTCTGCCTGGTGTCTGGTTCTTTTCAAGGAGAAGGTATCCTGTGACATCTTTTTGTTGGATAGTATCATTTACAAACTTGATTATATGATTAGAGCTGTACTTAGAAGTGCAGTTGTGCATTAGCAGAGTGAATAACAGGGGACTCAGAATGGAGCCTTGAGGTTCACCAGTGCTCAAGGTGATACTATTTGAGGTGTTCTTTCCTGCACATACTGTTGGTGGCCTTTCAGTAAGGAAGTCCAGAATCATTTTGCACATTGGAGTGTTGACACCTAGTTGAGTTAGCTTCTCTAGCAATTACTGAGGTAAGACTGTGCTGAATGCCGAACTGAAATCAATGAATAACATGCTCACATAGCTGTTGTTGTTTTCCAGGTGATCTAACGATAGTTGGAGTGCCAGTGAAATAGCTTCTACTGTGGATTGATTTGGTTTGTATGCAAATTGGAGTGGGTCCAAGGATGACAGAAGTCGGGATGGTAAGTGGTCCTTGACCAGCCTTTCTAGACACTTCATTACTATGGAGGTCCTTTGGTGGAGACTTCTCAGGCAGAGGTATTATGGTGGTGTTCTTGAAGCACTTGTGAACAATGGCCTGTTTCAATGATGTACTGAATATGTCTGTGATTACAATTATCAATTGCCTAGTACAGTCTCTTAGAACCTTTCCCAGAATATTCTCAGGATCAGCTGCTTTTCTTGGATGTATCCTCCTCAGGGTTCCATGAACATCAGTTGGATTTAGGCTAAGCACTTCTTTGTTCTGGCTTGTTGGAGCTTTCATTGGTTTCATGCTGTTTCCCTCTTCAACCTGCTGAAATATATATTGAGTTTGCTCAAGAATTCAGTGTTGTCTTCACAACGAGAAGAAGTGAGCTTGTAATCTGTTATGGCTTAAATTCCTTGCCACAGTCACATTGCTTCCTTTTCATCAGAGAAGTGATTTTGGAGTTTCTGACCATATGCCCTTTTCACCTCTCTCACACCCTTTTTTAGGTTCACCCTGGTATGCCTGAGCTCATCCTTGTTTCCTTCACTGAAGGCAACTCATATACTTTACTTGTGAGCCAGGGTTTCTGGCTGGTCCCATGTGATGATGTACTTGTTGACCATTGCATCATCTACACATTTGGATATGTAACCCAGCACAGACTCTGTGGTTTGAATTGGTTTGCTGATTTGCAGTGGGTGCCTATCTGAACATATTCCAAACTGTGCAGTCAAAGAAATCCTTGAGTTCTGATACTGCTCCCTCTGGTCATACCCTTATTTGCATTTTGGAGGGCTTTCCTCTGGTTAGTAATGGTCTGTACGCTGGAACTAACATGATGGAGATATGGTCTGAGTTGCCCAGGTGTGGATAAGGCACTGCCTTGAATGCCAGTTTAACACTGATGCAGACTTTATCCAGTGTGTTCTCACCTCTAGTTGCAAAATCCACATGTTAGTAATAGTGAGAAAGGACTGCCTTCTGGTTGGCCTGTTTGATGTATCCTGCTATTATGTGCACATTTTCTGGATTCTAATTTTGCAAATCACTGATCTCTTTGTATAGCATAGCCAGTGCCTCATTTTTATTAGCACTGGGAGTGATGTATACAGTTGTAATGCTTACCCCATTAAATTCCCTTTGCAAGTAGAAGGGTCTGCACTTTAGTTACATGAACTCTATGTTTTCTGAGCAGTGGATGGAGATTATCTGTCAGTTAGTGCACCATCTGTTGTTAACAGAGATACACATCCCTCCCCCACATAATTTCCCACTGATAGAGTGTATCCTGTCTGCTTTAAATAATGAGAGCCCTTCCAGATATACTGCACTATCATTTATATTGGAGTTTAGACAAGTTTCAGTGAAAATAAGAACACAACCATCTCTCACCTTAATTTTAGTAGTTAGCTCCACTCTTATGTAGTCCATTTGCTTATCTAATGAATTAACCTTTGCTAGTAGCATGAATGAAGTGCAGGGCTGTATGGGTCTTCCTTCAGTCTGGTAGTGATTTCAGCTTGAGAACTTTCTTCTTTGCTCTTTCATATCTCTGTTTCCTTCTTCCACTCTGATTGATGGGTGTCATTACTGTTTGTGCAAGGCTCTTTGAACCTTCAGCTTTTGCCATAGGAAGTTAAACAGCATTCACCATCACTCACCACTGCAGCCCTATGCCAACCTCTGGGCAAATGATAAGGACATACCTCTAAATGGTCCACATTTTGGCAGAATGTCCAGATTTTTGTCTCAGATTTTTAGTCCATTACTCAGAAAATGTGTAGTTTTTTGGAAAATCACTGAGGATTGAAGTCACTAAATAATGACAGGCATTTATGTGTCAGACTTCACACCCTTCAGAAAATGCATGCTAGCACAAACCCTGTTACTGTGGCAACTTCCTAAGTTTATAAGAGGAATATTTAATTTTTTTTCTGTTTTTGGGCCTTTGCCCCTCCATTATTTTAGGGTTTGTCCAGATTTCTTGTGCTAAGAGGTTGAGAGGTATGAAGTGGAGGCTTTTCCATGGTCTCTTTCTGATCATGTATGTTGTGTGGGTGAATCTATTTTTTGACCAGATTAAACATTTGAAAAAGGGGTAGAAACGATATTGGTGCAATGGGTGGTTGCAAGCAGAGGGTAGGATACAGTGGAAGGAATGCAGGAATTTGAAGGAGGGTGGTGGGAGAGCACTATAGCTATCCACTTCTACAAAACATAAATGTAGTATTGTACACACAGTTTTATGACATTGGAGAATCACTACACCACAGATAGGTGACAAGAACAGAATAACGTTGTATGGCAAATTGTACCAAGTCAAGTGTGTCAAGTTGACACAAAGGTGATGTGGAGAGCTATATATGGGGTGTATGTGTTTTGTGGGACAGGTGCTTTTTTGTTGGGCGAGAGAGGAATTTTGTGGAAGGTGCTTAGGAATGAGACAGTCAAGCAGGCTGGGTAGGTTAGGAAGCATCAGCCAACATACAGGACATACAAGACAGATGGTGATGGTGATGGAGACAAAAGGTTGGAGACACCATGACTGGGGACAGGTAGGGGACATTGGATGCACACCCACACCCAGTGTGATAACAGTGAGAATCTAGTCTTCACCATCAGAGCTGTCATCACTGTCTTCTGTATCAGCTGCCTGGGTCAGTACCAGATGTGGCAACACTTTTGTAATCAGATGCAGGACCTTTTCAGTACTGCTGATATGTGTACTGAGGCCCTCTCCATTATATCCTCCAACACCCCTGTCAGCTCCTGCTGGGTGATAAAATTACCACCTCCACTGGTATGGCTTCTGGAGGGTACCACTGCACCAGCAACAAGAGCAAAGCTACCTGATGCAGGTGGAGCAGGTAGAGCAGGGGCTGTGGAGGCAATGCTGCAGGCTGTGAACCCAAAGTGCTGAGTGTCTATGCAGCCATCTCTGGAGGTATAGCGGACTGAGCTGCATGGTCATTTTTTTTCAGTAGCAATGTTTGAAAATAGCAAAATATTAATAAATTATAACCCCTAAAAAAGAGACAGGTTGGAGGATACACAAAAAAGAGGGATAATTAGATAAATGGCATGTTACATTTTTGAAAAAAAATATTTGGCTATAAATAAACAATTATGATAATTTACTATTTTACACCTTCACCACATCCATATATGATGCAAAGACATTAATGTGTCATAAAATAAACCAATATCACTACTAGGATATTAGAAAGATCAGCCTTTATTTCCCTATGATGTTTAGGATATATGCATTCAAATGTAATAATTGCAATTGCCATCCTTGAATTGTTCCTGACATATTATTGCTGTTAATAGTTTAGAAATACTATCCTGTTATAAAAACTAATTGCTGCCTATGGTTACTAAACCCACAAACAGTTAAGTTGGTGTTCTCATTGCCTAATGCAAGTAGCCAGAGTTATTGGGGAAGGCACACATGCTTGATATCAGTGTTGAGGTCTGCCTGAAGATGCTAGTGAGGGAGAGACTGAAAATAGCTATCTGACTTGCATTTTGACCTGAGGCATACTTACCCCATGCCACCCTGAGACAAGTTAATTTCTCCTGGTGTACCTTACAATTTGCTGCTATTTCCTCTGCAGCTGTACAGTACAAAAAGAACACCCACACACACACACACACACACACACACACACACACACACACACACACACATATCTATCTATATATATATATATATATATATATATATATATATATAGTATGATGCTATGGTCCTTAACACAGCATCATAACAACATCATAAAACCCAATGAGAAGAGTTTCTGTGTTGCAAATCTCCAGTATCTGTTACATGATTCATGTTATGTTGTAAGAGATATTAACAAAATTAAACTGACACTATTGTTCTGGCCTTATTAACAATAGCATTAAGTAGCTGGGTGACACAGAGGGATAAAAGAACAAATCATAGAATAAAGTATTTTGGGATTCTATGCTTGCTTCAAGGTTGGATTTGTTGCTAGATAGTAAGTAAACTGGAGAAAAAGAAGTTGCCTTGTGCCAGTCAGTTTATTGTCCAGCCAAAGTGGGAGATGGTTAGCTGATGCTACTCATTTGGGGAGGGAGGATGCCTTGTGGTAAAGTGTTCCATAACAACTGCAATAGGGTACAGAGAGAGAGAGAGAGAGAGAGAGAGAGAGAGAGAGTCTTGGGGCAGCCTGGGAGAAGAATCCACACATACTAAATGGATGAAGCTATACACCTTTCCTGTAAAAGGTAAGACTAGAGACAGAAGAGCAGAGATGTCTCTCTGTCAAATAGAAGGACCTAGAGGCTGAATCTTGGGAAAATAGAGAGTTGTGGACTACTTAGAGATGGAGGGAGAGAGTGGCAGAGGATTGAGAGGTGACAAAAAACACTCAGAGCAAGGTAGATGTACCAAATGCCTTGGACTATGAACATAAGAAAGACAAGATTGTTTTGTTTTTTTCTAAACTATGTGATCATTTTTTGTTCAAAAGAAAAGTACACCATGGGAAGTCTTTTATTATAAGTAATAGTGGCTGTTCTACAACCTTGAGCAAACTGAATAGGTGGCATGAATGCATGAAACACTTACTGTTTGAGACAATAATGCGTGTGTGTGTGTGTGTGTGTGTGTGTGTGTGTGTGTGTGTGTGTGTGCGCGCACACGCGCGCGCATGCACGTGTGTGAGTTAATGTGAAAAATGGGCAAATGCAAAAGACAAGAACAACTGGAATCCAAAAACGTACCACGGAGCCCTTGTACCAGCAACAACAAGTAGGTAGTCTTAACGAATTTATTTATCACAAACGTTTTCGCCGCACAAAGGTGCAGCTTCCTCAGAGAAAACAAATTAACCATGAGGTAAAAGTGCACGCCCCTTTTATACAAAGCAAAAGGAAATGACAACATGATAAGGTGAAACTCATTGTAGTAATTGGTAAACAAGTAGAAGCCTTCACAAGAACAACTTGTTCCTCAAAGAGAAAATGCAAACATTAATTCATGTTAGTAATAAGCATTTCAAAGTGTGGAATGTTACCAAAGAAATAAACATAAAATTTAAAATGACATATTTAAAATTCTTAAAATATGTGAAAGAAATCATAACGTTAAAGTAAAAATTCAACATAAAAAGTCATTCAAATAGCAACTCATAAAAAGTAAGTATAATATGCAGTAATGGATTAAATCTTAGTAAAAAGTAATGGTAATCCATTATAAGTATGAACCATAATGAGCAACTGTGTACCTTAAAGATATTATTGTATAAACAACAATAATAACTAAAATCTAGGCAATATTTAACATGAGAGGTGCTACAACAAAGGCACGTCACATGAAGTCAGAAACAAAAAAATTTTGTATATTTTAAAAAAAGTCTTTATGTATGCATAAGAAAGTAAGGAATATCTACAAAGGGGTACTTTAATAGCTCCTCAATTTGAGTGCTGCTGAGATGTTACAGTAACATCTCAGCAGTACTCAAATTGAGGAGCTATGTGCGGCGAAAACGTTTGTGATAAATAAATTCGTTAAGACTACCTACTTGTTGTTGCTGGTACAAGGGCTCCGTGGTACGTTTTTGGATTTTAATGTGAAAAATGGATTAGAATCAAAATTTGAAAATTATAAGAAAGGTAGATGTGATAAAAGCAGCACACAACATCAACATAGATAGGGTTTGTCTTACATTTCCCATAGAAAAATGTAAAATATCAGCCCAAGCAGAAAAACTTAGAAGTTATGCAAAAAATATAAAAGAAAAGTTCAAAAGGGGTTTATAGAAAAGTGGGAAGAGAAAACAATAGCAGTGCTGACAAAACCTAAACACAGGAACTCAGCACTTTTTGGAGAAGTATTTATGAAGATGCTGTTGACCATAATAAAGATACTGAATAGATAGCAGAATTAAAAGAAACTATATACAGCCCCAACTTCTGAAATACTTAATAAATAACAACCTCCTCTCCTCTTCCCAGAATAGCTTCAGACCATACCACAGCACTATCACAGCCCTCCTTAATTTCACCCATCACATCATCCTCCACAAGGACTCTCCCATGTAAGGAGAATCATGAGAAGTATGAGATATCTGAAGAAGAAGATATATGAACATGGGAAAGAAAAAGAGATTTAATACAGTGCAATATTTATGCAAAGGAGAAAACAAAACCAATCAATATAAAAAAGGCAGCACCAAAGATATTGGAAGAGAAGTATAGGCAAAGGCATTCAGATATGGAAAATTTTACAATTTAAAAAATAAGAAAACAAAGGGAGAAAGTACAAACAAGAATTAGTAATGGAGAATTTAAAGAAATAGAAACTGAAGTTGAGGATTACCTGTGACATGAAGGATTTAGTGTAGAAAATCTAACTCTGATAACATCACAGCATGATAGAATAATGAATCCCCAAATTAATGAGAAACCAGTGGAGTGAGAAGCATCTGATCACTTGCCATGGGAAGATACATTGGAGCCTTCAGTAGGAAACCAGTAAAAAAAGTTCAGGTGGAGGTGCATAGCAAGGGAGGGAACAGGAAACAGTGGCAGCTCTGGCATAGTCAATGTTATGGAGTGATAGGCCAATGAGTTCCCATAAGAAAGAGAAATGAATGACACAGAGTGAAGCTGAAGAGAATATGGTATAAGAAGATTTTCCGGAACCATCTGTAGAATGCCTGTAGGAAACAAAGAACAAGGAATGTGCCTTTAGTTTAGAAGAAAATGATCTAAGGGAAGAATTTCTTGATTTAATAACGATGGATAGATATATTAAGATCAATGAAAGAAATAGACTGCAGAATGTCAGTAAGACCAAAATGTTAGAAGTTTGATAAAACAAATGAACACAGTAATCAAGACTGTTCATAGAAATTTGTGCAGTATAACAGAAGTTAATAGAATTTATTATTGTGCAGCTAAGCTAATAATAGATAAAGTCTTTCCACAAAAACACAGGGCAGAAAAGAGAGGAAGTGGAGAAATCACATACCATCATGGAAGTGTCGAGTAGTGAAAACTATAAAGCAATTAAGACAAGAAGTGTCAATGTTAGAAGAGTACAGAAGAGGGAACAGAGCAACAAAACTACTCAGAAAGATAGATGTAATAAAAGCAATGCACAGTATCAGAAGAGACCAGGATCTATTGTTCACTCTTGCAAATAATACACTAAAGATGTCAGTGCAGGCAGAAAAACTTAGAAGATATGCATGTAGATATATATATATATATATATATATATATATATATATATATAAAGGAAAAGTACAAAATAAGCAATTTATTTATGACCCAAAAAAGTTTTATAGAGAATTGGGAAACAAGGCAAAAGGAATAGAAATACCACCAAAAAAAAGATGAAATAGATACATTTTGGAGAAATATCTATGTAGATCATGTGGAACATAACAAAGATGCTGAATGGAGAGAAGTAAAAGAAGGAATAAGAATTTGAAATGTGCAGGATATGAAATGGGATGAGGTAATGGCCAGAGAAACTGAAACTAAATTAAGAAAAACTCCTAACTGGGAAACCCCAGGCCCAGATGCAGTACCTAATTTCTGGCTAAAAGTATTAACATTCTTATGTGAAGATTTAGTAATGAGTAAGAACTATTTATATGTGCAACCCAAACAGACGCTAACCAGGTTAACAACAGGAAAACTGATACTCCTCCTTAAGAGTGAACCTGCAAGATATCCTAAAAATTATAGGCCAAGAACTTGCTTTCCAATGAAATATAAACTATACATCAGGATTGATGCAACAGAGTTTATAGTCCTTTAGAAGAAAACTCAATCATGGCAATAGAACAAAAGGGTAATAAAAGAAAGCCATATGGAACAAAGGATCATTTTTTGTTAAAGTCATAATGGAGAACTGTAAAAAGGGGAAGATTCTAAGTATGGCATGGATAGACTACAAAAAAGTGTTTCACAGCATCCTGCATTCATGGATGAAAGATTGCTTACAAATGTATGAGATATACCCTACAATGACTGATTACATTACATTGATGAACCACTTTGCAGGTAAGCCATGATAAAGGACAAATTATACAATTCTTCCTCTAAAATGTGCACGCTGATTGGCCAGCCCAACCAGCGTGCCCGTTGTAAATCCCTCAATATATTAACGGAAAAAGGTCCGGTCGCCCGGACTTTTCCGTTCACTGTCTCGCTATGTTAAAAGAGTTTAACATAGCGATACAATTTAAAAAGCAACGCAGATCTCCGTTGCTTTTAAAGCTGTCTCGCTATGTTAAACTCCTTAAACTTAGCGACACAGTGTGTAAAAAGCAACGGAGATCGCAAGATCTCCGTTGCTTTTTTTTTTAAACCTGTCTCGCTATATTAAATGGGTTTAACATGGCGAGACAGCTTTAAAACGGAGATCTCCGTTGCTAGCTTAAACCCATTTAACATAGCGAACAGTAAAAAGCAATGGAGATCTTGCGTTATCCGTTGCTTTTGCCCACAGCTCTGATGTACTGCGTGAGCATGCGCAGTACATCAGAACTGAATACCAGACAGCTGCGGAAGGGCAGCAAAGGCATTATACAATGCCATTATTTAAGAAAAGTAATTATTTCTTTTCTTAAATAATGTCATTATATATAATAACCACTTCTGGGTGTGGGTAATGCAGGATTTAACCACGGTTGTCTTTGTTTGGTCCCGAGGGCGAATGCCAACCGTGGTTAAATCCCGCATTACCCACACCCAGGCGTAGGTTATTGCTATATTATTATCCCATGGATAAAAATTCAATGGGGGAAATTCCAGCATGAATCTTTGTCACTGCAGGTAAGCCATGATAAAGGACAAATTATTATCCCAGGGATACAAATTCAAAGGGGGCAATTTCATGGTGAATCTTTGTCACCGCTGCTCTTTTGTCTTGCCCTTAAACCATTAAGCTGTCTACTTAATAGATTAGGTCATGGCCACAATTTGGCTCCCAGAGAACAACAAAGTGTAAAGACTTCTCATATTATCTTTGTGGATGATTTATAACTGTATCGTTCATCAGACGAGGAACTGAAAGCAGAACTGCAAGTAGTCAAAACTTTCTCAGATGATATAATAATTTTTATTTAGTCTTGATAAATGTTCAAAAGCATCATTAAAGCAGGAAAGTTGCAGCACCAAGAAAATATCAGTCTCGGACAGGAATGTGATAAAAAAGAACATGAGCAAGAGGAAGTGTATAAATATTTGGGAATTGATGAAGTATCAACAATAAAACATAAACAAATGCAAATATAACTTAGTAAGGAATATTTTAAAAGATTAACATTAATACTGAAAATAGATCTGACATCTAGGAGCAAAGTCCAAACTATAAACCAATTTGTTCTTCCTGTTCTAACTTACAGTTTTGGAGTGATTGACTGGCCCCAAAAGGTATTGGATCAGTTGGATAGGAAAACAAGAAAATACTTCATGTTTATCAAATGATTTATAAAAATCAGTGTATACCAAAATTATATATTCTCCATTCAGAAGGAGGTATGGGCCTCCTAGAAATTGATTACATGCATAGATTTGCAATCGTAAGGCTGTATACATATTTACTGACTTCACAAGACCCAAATATAGAGAAAGCTTTAAAACATGAGGGAAACAAGTGTAAGGTGACTTCCCTGCTTAGTTTAACTGAAGCATATTGGTGCCAACCGGGAATGGAAATCAAACCAGAAGTAGATAAATGTTAGACAGCAACCGAATGTGCCAAAAAGCAAGCAAACAAAAAAAGAATATACTAAGGTGAAGAATCAGATGAGAGGACAAGAAATGTAAAAATGCATAAATATAGTTGCAAGTACAGAAAACATCTGGAACAATCTCATGTCAATCAGGATTTAACAAAGGAATGGTTAAGGAGAGGTGAATTTAAACCAAAAGACAAAATGTTAATAATTGTGGCCCAGGTTAGTGGACTACGTACATGCTGGTTTACAAAATCCATTGAATATGTCAGAGAAACAGACAAATGCAGGTTTTGTAAAACAAAACTGAAAATAGTCACACATCTTGTTGCTAGGTGTGATACACCAATGGCAGAAGGCCTGTATACTGAAAGGCATGATAATGTGGCAAGACTGTTGCATTGGAGGTTGTGCAAACATAATAATGAAGTAGCTGAGAAGCACTGGAAACATGAGCCCCAAAGCATTATAGAAAATTATGAAGTTTATATCACATGTGATCACCCATTACCAACAGTCCAAAAAATAGATGTGAGAAAACCAGGTATAGTAGTCCAGGAAAAGAAGACAAATGTAGCATTGATCATTGAAATTGCTACACCCAGTGATTGTAGTGTCTTACATACAGAGAGGCATAAAGTCATAAAATACCAGGATTTTCAGTCAGAAATAAGGGCAATGTGGAAGAAGGATACATAGACAGTTCCAATAGTAGTAGGAGCAATGGATATCATAAAAAAAGAATTTACAATCATAGTTAAATATGTTACTGATACATGTAATTCTGTATAAATTGCAGAAGGAGTCACTTCTGGGCACATTGCAGGTGCTGCAAAGAGTACTTTTAGCTAACAGCAAAGATTGAAACAACACTAATTTTATGAACTTTAATCATACTTTGACTGAGGAACAGGGTCCATTCCTATCATGGTATTAGAAACCCAAAAGTCCTGGAGAAATTAAAAAGAGGCTCTAGAAACGTGCTTTCTTTTGTATTGCTTGACTTACAGTATCTAAGACATTGGACACTGTATCCCATCAGATTCTTCTCCTTACACTATCTTTACTAGGCCTTGATAAGCCCACCCCTTCCTGGTTTTATAGCTACCATCTTAATAGGCTACAGTATGATGGCAGAAAATACAATCACTATTATTTTCCTTCTCTGTTGGAGCACCACCAGGCTCAGTTTTGGGCCCCATACTCTAACATTTTTATTACTGACCTCTACACTGTTACGAATTAGACAATTGTCATTCAATATTTTGATGATGTTAACTGATAACCACTGCTAGGTCTCTCCCAAAACTTCAAAAAAGATTTTGCTTCTGTAGAATCTTTTTGCAATAATTCTCGTCTCCTGATGAATGCTAGGAAAACCAACTTATTGCTTTTCACACCAAAATCTGCATCATATATAAACACTAACTTCTATATTGCCTTATCAAACAGCACTCCTGTGGAACTTGTGTATCACACAAAGGTATTAGGTGACATTATAGGCAACCACTTAAAGTTTGATTCAAATACAACAAGATATGAAGAAAACTCACAGAAAAATTGGACTCCAATATCACAGAGAACATTTTTAACTAACAATACTAAATATAAAATAGCCTGTGTGTATGTACAATCTTCACTAATAAACCCTGACCCCATCTATACCAACCTTCAGCAATCTCTATTAACCAAAATTGAACAATGTTATAATAAGATTGTTAAATTTGTCAGTAACCAATTTGCTAAAATCTCACCACTACCTAGCCTTAAAACAGGCTGACTAGAATTTCTACACTATCTCTCTATCACCCAGTTAGCAACTATTCATAACATAATCTACAAACCTAAAACTGCCCTGTACTGAAAGCTTAGTGGAACCTTATACCCCTGCATGATCACTGCACTCTATGGACATGTTCTTATTAACCATTAACTGAAACTTGCAACTCTACTGGCCTGTCCTTGTACTCAAAGTATGTCTCCAAGACATGGAATCTTATCCATATTAACATCAGACAACAAAACAACCTGTCAAGATTCAAAAGCTTGCTAAAACAGTACTTTAAAAACAACTGGCTCTGCTCTTGTCCCTTTCCATCCTAGACTACATCACCCCTTACACCCCTACATTATCTCTATATATCTCAACAAAGCAAACACTTAATATAAATATATTATAACCCTTTATCCTTACTGCCATATCTGTTGTCTCTACTGGTTAACTATTTCAAGGCTGAGACTCAGAAACTCGACTACTGCAATTACCAAAATGTACCGCTGAAACCTAGAATGTCAAATACACCTTTCTAAACAATACTTCAAATCCCAACACACCCTACCACTCTGGAACTAGGAACAAGTGCTAACATGGATCTGGAAGGGAGGGCAAAGTCGTACATTCAGTATTGCCAATCTTTGGCTTTCTGAACATTGGTATTCTTAGTTTGGACTTGTTGAGGATGAGTTTCTGAGCCTTAGCCTTATAACTGGAAACTGTTTCTATTCAACCCCCCTGATGATTTTTTCCACCCAGTAAAATTCCAACTCATGCTCACTACTGTCAACTAGCAAATGTACTTATTACTCACTTATCGTCACATCCGCTCTCCTTACTAATCATATCTCCCATACTTCCTCTCTTACTCCTCCTACTTGCGAGTATAAACTGACATTGTCCATATTGAAAATTAAAGCTTTACAGTTTTTCTTAGTTCCACAAAACTACCTATTTTGTAACTGGAGATTTTTCTCCCCAGGCCTCCCCTGAAAAGGAGCTACCACAGCCCAGTTGGACAACTCTGGTCCAAAAAACAATAAATAAACATAAGTAAGAAAGGCAAAAAAAACCCAGAAGATATGCAATAGAATGAATAGAATGAAGTATTTTTTACAGAATTGTTTACAGAAATTGGCACAAAATTAAGAAATGCTTTTAAATGGAAAATCTCAGGTCCAGATGCAATGTTAGACGTATAGATTAAGGTGGTAACATCCTTGCACAGTAATTTAGCAGTTTGTAAAAATTATTTATATATATATATATATATATATCCTGAACAAATGCCAACTTAGCTGACAACAGAAAAAAAAAAACAGATTCTTCTTAGGACTGGGCCTGCAAGCCGTGTTAAAAACTTTTGCCAATAACTTGCCTTCTGACGATATATAAAGTGTATACTGCAATAGATGCAGACAGAGTTTATAGCCACTTAAAAAAAAAATCAATCAGACAATAGAAGAAAAAAACAATAGAAAATCATATGGAACAAACACCTGTTATTAAGCAAAGCCATAACAGAGTACTGTAAAAAAGGCAGAAACTACGTATAGCATGACTAGATTACAAAACACATTTTACAACATTCTACATTCATTATGGAATGCTTACAGATGTATAAAATACACCTTTCATTGATAAATTGCATAGCATCCACTAAGAAACAATGGCAAACCACTTTACGAATTGAGTCATAATAAAGGGGAACTCATTTTCTCCCGGCATAAGAATCTCGGTAGAGATATTCCAGTATGTTTGCTTTGCCCTTAATCCATTGAACTTTTTATTTACCAGACTAGGGTATGCTTACAGTCTTGTCCAGTCACAGCTCATCTTCTTTCTCTGGATGTTTAAAACCTACATATCTCATTAAGCAAGCACCTGAAAGCACACCTACAAATGCTTAAAACTTTTGTTGTCAATGTAAGGGGTCCCCTTCAGTTTGCCGACATTCCAGAATGCCGACAACCATATGGCCGACACCATATGGTCGACATTCAGAATGCCAACAATGCAGAACCAGCATCTCACTATAGTGCAGAATGGAAAGATTTTCATTCCTGCACTGTAGTGCGATCTCGGAGTTGGTATATTAAAGTTACGGGGGGTGTGTGGGGGGGGGGGTGCAGGGGCCCTGCTAACAGCTGAAAGGAAATTTTATTTTCCTTTTCTATGGACCTCTCACAATGTCGGCATTCTGAATGTCAATCATATGGTGTCGGCCATATGGTTGTCGGCATTCTGGAATGTCGGCATTGTGTAGGGGATCCCATTGTAAGATAAGAATGACATTTGACCTCAATAAATGTCCAAAGGCAACATTTATAGTAGAAAAACTGAAGCACCAGGAAAATATCAGCCAGTGAGAAGAATATGATATAAAATAACTTGAACTAGAGAGATTGTATAAATACCTGAGGATAGATGAAGGGCCAGTAATAACACATGAAGAAATGAGAACCAAATTTAGTAAGAAGAACAGTTGAAAAGACTAAAGTTAATATTGAAAACTGTTTTGACATCTAAGAATAGAGTTCAAGTTATAAATCAGCTTGATCTTCCTGTTCTAACTTACCACTTTGGAGTGACTGACTGGCTCAAAAAAGAATTAGATCAATTAGACAAGAGACCAAGAAAATGCTTCATGCCTATCAAATGTTATACATAAAACAGTGCATGGCAAGATACTATATTCCATGGTCTGTATGGCGTATGGGCTTCTAGAAATTGTCTATGTGTATAAGTCTGCAGTCATGAGACTGCATCTATGTTTGTTGGCATTATCAAATCCAAACATAGTACTAAACCATGATTAAACAAGTCAGAAAGGAGCAGGAATGGAAATCAAACCAAAAGTATACAAAAATGAGGTGGCAACAAAAATGCCAAAAACAAAAGAAGGAATATAAAGAACATGAGTAGAAAGAAAACTGGAAAGCCCACAGTTGGGGTAGAAAGTGCAGTGATCTCTACAATAACCACATGCTGATCAAGATTTCATGCATGAAAGGTTAAAGAAAGATGAATTTAAGCCAAAAGATGAACTGGTAACAATGGCAGCTCAAAATGAAGGAGTGTATAAATTTGGTTTACAAAATCAATTAAAGTTACATGCTGCATACCTTGACCTGGACAATGCTTTTGACATAATTCCCCACTCAGACATAGAAGAAAAGCTAAATAAACTAGGAATAAACCCCTATGCCACCCAATGGACTGTCAACAGGCTAACAGGTAGGATGCAGGAAATCAAACTAGGGGAAGTTTACTCCAAAAATAATACCAGTCACCAGTGGAGTCCCCCAGGGTTCTGTGCTGGGACCTCTCCTGTTTGGCATGTACTTCACTAAAGTAAAAACCAATACCAAAGGGCTCTGGCTGGCTAAGTTTCCAGATGACTGTAAATTAGGAGCAGTCATTGAATCCCCAAATGTCTTAGCCTTCCTGAAGAAACATTTGACCCAAATAAATAACTGGTGGCAAAATCATGGACTGAAACTAAATGCAAAAAAATGCATTATTGTATCCTATGGTATCTCATCTATCCCCAGGGAACTACCACATTGATAATACGCCCTTAAGAATTGACCCAGTAATTTGGGATTTGGGAACTTATGTGGATAGTGACTTAACTTTTGACCAACATGTGTTCATTGTTGTAACAAAGTCCTTCTATATTGCACAGCTTATAAACAAAGGAATTCTGCCTAGATCTAGGGATGTCATTATTTCTCTTTACTCAGTCCTTATTTGGGTAATCATTGAATATAATGCATTCTGCACCTGAACCAGAGAAACTAAAAAACACAGACAAGGGAAGTATGGTCACTGCAGTTCGACAAATTCACAAATCAATGAAACCTTGATGAAACAATTTATTGAAGTGCTTTTCGTTTGCTAAGTGAGCAAACTTCTTCAGAAACCATTTTTGCATTTAAAATACATATAAATAGTCACAGCTGCTACTGTTTGATCAATAAAATCACTCATATTACTTGACCAGTTTCTTAAAGCCGTATTGAATACATAAAGCCTTGTCCCTAATAAAATAAACATTCACATCTGTCTTTAAAATACTGAATTTCAAATTGTATAATACACAAAAACAAAAAATAACCATAATAAAAATAATAATAATAAAGACACAAATACCAATACATTCATGTTTTATCAAACAAATAACTTGGTGGTACAAATCAGAGCTTCATCGCCTTAAACTCTTTAATTTTAAGATGCTACTTATAGAGCATGTTTCATTCAAGCCTGGGTAATTATAAGCATTTAATTGAATCTGCCATGTTAACTCTAATTCTTCCAGGTGTAAAGGTGCAGGGCCACCTCTTATATCTTGATTTACCTGATCTATAACTAAAAATTTAAAATTGTGGTCTACACAACACTGGACGTGCATAGCTAGAGCATTGTCCTGCTTCTTCCTACTAATGGCATACTGATGTTTGTAAATTCTTTCTCGGAGCCTACGCTCCGTTTTACCCACATAAAATGCAGGGCAACATTGACATTTCACTATGTAAACCACCATCTTTGAATTACAATTGTACTTTGATTTTAATCTAATGTGGAACCCACCTACTGTAGATGAATTTGTAGCATCCACAAATTTACAGTAATTACAATTTTGACATTTAAACATTCCTGCTATTTTCGGAAAAACTCGACGTTGTTGTTCGAGTAAAACTTTCAAGTTTTAACCCTTCCTAAATGTGACTCTAGGCCTATCTCCCATTTTAACACAGATATTTGAATTAGTTCTAAACAGGCCCCAATTTTTCTTGATACTATCTATGCAGAAATAGCTATGCATATTAAATGTAGTGATAAAGCTCGGTCCAGTGTGTGTAAGGACAGCAGGGCTACATTCTGCATTATTAGGCAAACTAAACACTGGATTTAATTGTTCAGAGGACATTAGTTTAATACCCAATAAAGGTTTATATGTGCTATTAAGTCTCTTATGGTTAACATAATTTATCAAGTTGTCTGATAAGCTTTCAGGGTACCCTCTATGCAGAAACATGGATTTCAATAATTGACATTCTTTCATAAAGTCTTGATCCTGACTGACAATGCGTGCGTCTCTCACTAGTTGGCCTTTTATAACAGATCGCTTCTGATAATGTGGGTGACAACTTGAAAAATGTACAAATGAATTAGAGTATAAGCTCTTCCTATAAATGTTAGCTACAAAGCATCCTAGTTCTCTATTCGTAGATAACCAAATGTCCAGATATGCTAATGCTTCCGTATTGAAAGTCGCTGTGAATTGCAGGAACTGAGTTGACTCATTAAATAGTTGCAAAATGGAATTACTAGTCTCAGCATCACCATTAACAAGGATGAAAATATCATCCAAGTAACGTGTATAATAAATTATCTGGTCACTGAAACTTATATTCTTGAACACGTGTTCAGATTCCCAATAAGCCATCACTAAGTTCACTATACTTGCCCCACATGGGGAACCCATAGCGATACCGACTTTTTGTAGGTAAAAATTATCACCAAACATGAAAAAATTATTATAAGGGATGATTTCCAATAATTCTATAACTAATGCTATCTTATTAACAGGAGCACCATTTTTCTTTAACAAAAGACTAACCCATTCAATCCCTACATCTTGGGGTATACATGTATATAAATCCTTCACATCTACTGTGAGGAAATTATAGTTCATGTTAAACTCCAAGCTATCTATTTTCTTAAGGAATGACCACGAGTCTTTACATATTTGTTGTTCCTGGATCAAATATTTTTGTAATATTGAATCCATGACTTTTGCACAAGGATAAGTAGGAGAACCTCGGCCGTCAACTAAAGGTCTCATAGGAGGGTTTGTCACATCTTTATGCACCTACATTCTGCACCAGTTCAGACCCATGCAACAACAATAACACACTGTGATACCTTGTTAAAAGGATACAAGGTCTCAACAATATGTCCTACACGGATCAACTTAAAACCCTGGAACTATATTTGGTATCCTACAGAATTCTATTAGGTGATCTGTGTCTGTCATACAAGACATCCTCTGACCTAATACTGATTGATTGATTGATTGATTGCATATCAACAAGTCAAATGACATCAGAAATACTCAGTCTAGGGATCTGAAGCTCTTCTTTAACATCAACAGAATAGTTTGGCTGGACAGGTATGCCTTACAGAGGATACTGCTACTATGTAACAGACTCCCCATCCACATAAAACAAAATGCATCCCTGTCCAAATTCAAGTGAAAATTGGATGTATGGATGGGAAACAGAAAATTTACCCCAGGACTGCCCCTGTACTACTGTTGGGCAGATGCAGCTTATAAATGTTTTATCTCATGTATGGGTCCCCTCAAATTATCTGTGGTATGATCCCAGTTATCCTCATTATGGTAATATATAATTATCGACTGTAGGACAGATTAGGCCAATCTCTAACCAAGTGGGATAGGTTAATTTGAGTACAAAAAGGGAAAATGGCTAACCTTAAAATGGCCCACAAGGGCAGCTAGCCTTGTACTTACCTATGAACAAAATGGAAGATGCAGATAAATGCAGTGTTTGTAGTACACAACTACCAACATTTGCACATCTTGTTGCTTGGTGCAATGTATTCATATCTCAGGGTTTGTATACTGAAAGACATAGCAACGTGACAAGATGGTTGCATTGGGGATTGTGCAAACAGTACAACATGCAAGTAGTGGAGAAGCATTGGATGTATGAACCACACAATACTTGAAAAAGTAGTTATGATCACATGGGATCATCCAATCCTAACAGTTAAAGTAGAAGCAAGATAACCAGATACAGAAGTCAAAGAAAAAAATGACAAACTTATCATTAGTCATTGAAATAGCTACAGACAGCAATTATAGCATTCTTCATAATGAGAGATTCAAAGTCATTTGAATTCATGAGAGATTCAAAGTCATAAAATACCAGAATATGCAAGCAGAAACTTGAGCAATATGGGATAAAGACACTCAGATAGTTCCAATAATAGTAGGAATAACACGGCTAATTTTTAAGCATACTTAAATATGCTAACACGTCACTTAATATGAACTTCAGAAGGAAGAAAGTCTGATACATTGCATGTGCTGAGAAGAGCATTCTTGACAAACTTTAAAATATTGAAGGTTTACTAATTTCATGCACTTTAACTGTACCCTGATTCAAGAATGGCGTTTTTTCTTGTCACATATTAGAACCGCAATCATTAGAAGAAATTAAACCATAAAGATACAGAGAAATGAAGGTTCTATAGTGTAGAAGTAGACAAATTGTGGGTGGTTGTGATATATTTATGCTTGAATGTCTGTATACTGTAAGACAGTGATGTGGCAAGGGTGACATCATAGACACTTTACAAACATTACAGTAAACAAGTAGCTGAGAAGCACTGGAAACACGAACTACAAAGAATTAATAAAATGATGAAATGATTAATAATGTGACTGTTAAGGAAGTAAAAACATGAAAATTAGTTATTTTTATTAAAGAAAAAATGACAGAAGTAGCACTAAATTTATATGTAGCCATACCCATGGACTGCAGTGTTACGCACACTGAGACACATAAAGTTATAAAATATTTAACACACAAGTAAAAACGAGAACAATGTGGGACAAGAATACCAGACAGATTCAGTAGTGCTGTGTGAAACTGGATTAATAAGGAGTTCCAAATCTTACCTAATGATGCTACTAAGTTAAGTTAAGTTAAGTTAAGTTAAGTTAAGTTAGTAAGTAATGATGTTACTAAGTAACTCCATATGATGTACACAGAATGAAACCATTTTGAGTACACTTAGGGTGCTGGGAAGTGTACCTTTGTCTGACATAATAAACTAGAGAAATGATGACTATAACCTGATTCAGGAAATCAGCCCATTCATGCCATAGGTTTAAAAAATCCCTAGCATTTGAAGAAATTAAAATGAATGATAGCTCACCAGTAGTAAGTTAATCCTGAAACAAGCTCTCCTGTTTGCATCTTTTAAGTTCTCTGTTAGAAATATATGCATACCTGTTGTTTCCCCTTTCATTGCTGCTTACTACCCTGCTATCCAGCAAGCCCTGCAAAATCTGACCCATTTTCCTTACAATGTATCTGACCCATTTCTATTACAATGTTTTTGCTTTATAATCTTCAGTAACTGAGTTAGTGTGAAAATGTTATGCACATTTGCCACACGTTGTAATGATTTCATCTGTCTGGCTTTCTCAGTGATATGGCTTGTACAATCAAAGTGCACAAAGCCAAAAAGAAAGTTTATAAGTAGTGACTTGGGTGCAAAAAGAAGCTAAATGCCTAACACAGCATTGTGTGGTATGGAAGTGGGCCAGCAGAACTTAAAAGTAATAATTTTTTGAAGCTCATTGCTTTGTGAGCAACACTATATTGCAGTTATGATAATTTTCTCAACACTCTCACTCATTTATTACTCCATTTCCTATGAAAACACACAAAGAAATACAACACACACACACGCGCACACACACACACACACACACACACACACACACACACACACACACACACACACACACACACACACACATGTGCACGTGCGCACACACCCAAACACACTCACAGATGTCTAAATGTACAGACACATAGACACACACACAGACACACAGGTGCACATGCATATGCATACACACACACACACACACATACAGATACACACACACACACACACACACACACACACACACACACACACACACACACACACACACACACACACACACACACAAAGACAGATGCCTAAATGTACACACACATAGACACACACAGATGCACATGCACACACACACACACACACACACACACACACACACACACACACACACACACACACACACACACACACACACACACACACACACACACACACACACAAACATTCACACACACCAACCTTATTATTCAATGACAAGCCCACAATCCTGGAAATGCATATTTCTTCTTTGCATTTTGTACCACACCTGGTTCTTTGTAGCATCCATCATTGCTCATCTTCTCAACTAACTCCTCCAAAACATGGGTCAGATTATAGCATAAGATGGTTATATTCTGAACTTCTCATTTGTTACTTTTTATTACAGGGTGGCATCATCACGTTGCTACCTTTGAATTGTTTTTGTTACCAGCTTTGTTTCTGTATCTCATTCTTCATGTTTTGCATACTTGCCAGAGCATGGCTGAATAGGATATTTTATGCACTATTTCATTTACTTTATTTTTATTTTATTTAACATTTGTAGACTGGGAAAGTCTGACTAGGTTCCACAGATCCTGTTTTCAACGGAGGCCCAGGGAGAAATGCTCCAGACGCATGACTTTAGAATGTGGGAGGAAACCGGAGTACCTGGAGGGAACCCAGGCGAATGCAGGGAGAACATGCAAACTCCCCACAGAAGACACCCCAGCCGAGAATCGAACCGGAGAACCTCTTGCTGTGAGGTGACAGCATTAACCGCTACACCACTGCACTGCCCTACTTCTATATAACAAAAGGATAACAACTAAAATGTAGCCACAAGTAATGACATTTATATTTAAATTTTACTCCAGATCCAAGCTGCCTACCTTTGCCATTTTTTCTGTCACTGTCTTTTGCTGTCTTTTTTTCCCATCTTGGCAAATCTTATTTAAGGAATCACAGAGATCACTCCATTACCATACCACCAGTGCAAGCTAATAAAAAAGAACTTCTGTCTATAATTCTATCACTACACATATCATTTCAGGACTTTCATACAGCTTTCTTAATGTCAATTACTTTCCCCTAACACTGTACAGTCATTATTTTCATAAAAACATAATATGCATGACACTTCTTACAGGTTCCAGGTTTGGCATATGATTAGCTGGCTTTAGAAAGGCCATACTCAACTTCACTGGTAACTCATTTTTTAAAAGTAGCACATAGAAATAACTTTATACAAATTAATAATGAGTGCCACTTTAGAAGAAAATTCTATAAATAATAACTACAGACTTCCGAGTATATGTTTGTCCATCATATGCTACTCACATCAAGGTGCTTATCACCTCACTAGGGATCAACCATTAAATCAGTCACTGAAACTGCTGTGTCAGTTATTCATCCAGGACTGCTTTAGGTTTTGTCATATTTTCATCTACATGAGGATGATGATTTTACTGCTTCTTGGCATTGTTTGTGCACTAGTGACAAAGCAATTCCTTCACTGCACCTCACTTTCTCCTTATATCTCATGCTGTTTCAAGTACCCTGCACAAGGATAACATCAAGTATTAAGAATTTATCTTCAGTGGTATCACATATATCAGTACATTCCTCTGTTATCATTCTAGAAGTTGGTCGCTTGGTGGCTTCCTCCACTGATGCTTGAGAATTTGATAATATAACCAATCGATAATTGTTTATCTGAAGGTCAGATGGCAAGATAAATGTATCAGGGCATTTTTATCATCACTAATATTACATAGCTACAAGCCATGAATGCAATACCTTTCATTTCAACTTTTTCTGATGCTAGTTTGGAATTAGGATGAAATCTTTTAAGTGTGACAAAGCTATCTGTTGGATTACAACTGTGATATCAGATATGGCAGATTACTGTACTTACTGAAAAGGATCAAAGGAAACTCAGTGTTAAAAGCAGTAGTCATACTGTGATACATTTATGGTATTTTTAAAGGAACAGAAATATTTTAACATTTTATCTAGACTCTGTATTCAGGCACAGCAGCTTTCCTATTGTTTAATAATATGTTAACACAGTTATAAACTGAATTACATTTTTTGTTTATTACTACAGCGCAACACCATGCTGCTATAATTCAAAATAAAGAAGTGCAGTAGGGACTGACACACTGAGCATTTCTACATCCTGAGCTGATTTCTTATACAACAGGCAATAAATGGCCTAACACAATATTGTCTTAAAAACGCAGTTTTTTGGAAGCATGCCATGCTTTGAGCTCCAAAACAACTGCAATGTAAGAGGCATCAATGTTTTAGAAATGAAAACTCTTTCCCTGGGATTCAATAAAGTAATTTTTCCATGCAGAAACAGTGTAGCCACTCCAGCATGGAATATGGCCGCCAAGCAATCTGGTAAACTAGTGTTTTAATGTGCACAAGCCTGCCTACACTGTTCTTGGACAGGAAACCAGTGCAGAATGCTAATTACCTCATTTTTTGGTGTAAACCATGCAAATGAGGTGAATTAGTGATTCAGCAAGCAGGCAGGTATCCGTGCAAGAACAGTGTTAGTTGCAGAAATGTATTCGGTTACTAACCGAATACATTTCTGCAAATAACAAAACGGAGGCATAACAGCTCCAAAAAAAGCATATATTATACTTTTTAGGCATGCCAATGGCCAAATATATGGCCACTGGCATGGAAAAGTGCTTCATTTTTATAAAAATCAAAGTTTTTTTTTTTTTTGGCTGATCTCGGCCATTTAAGCATAGGGCAGCTGCACGCAAATGGGATTGTGCAAAAAATAAAAAAGTGTGAAAACTCCATTTTAAGGGAAATCTGCATTTTGCCATTATAGTCTATGGCATGCAGAATCAAAACAATATCAAGGAACAGTGGCTGTGAAGGGGGAAGGCTCTGTGGTAGTGCAGTAACTATGGACTAAGGTAGTGGGGTATGCAAATGAGGGGGAAATTTACTGAATCACAAAAATCTTCTAAGTGCCAAACTGCACCTAACCATGTAAGTGCTATAGCATGATCATGTAACTAAAAGTAGCAACAGACATGAAAAAGGGGTGTGTCAGGCATGTTGTAACCACATTGGAGCCCTATGGCACACAGATAAGCTTAGCTAAGCACAGCTAAGCAAGGGTGTGTGTCTGAGGCTGTATTGACTTATTGCATGAAATGAAGAGCATGTTCACATACAGGGAGGGCCATTTCTTCATGTTTACATTGGCTAAATGTGTATGCATGGTGCACACTGGGTCTAAAACAAAAAAGAAAAGAAAACCAAGAAATTGCAGGACTGTTTACATTTGAGCACCAGGTTTGCATGGTCTGCCTTGGGGCTTAAAAGGGGAGGAAATGGGAAGGGAAAAAAAGGAAAAAAAGGAAAATAAAATAGCAGAATGAAAGCAATTAAGAACAAAATACATAGCTAGCAGGTGGACTGCATCATAGTCAGCCAATCATACAGGCAGCATCTGCAGCACAACAGTATAAACTATGGAAACACCTTACAGTCTGTTTTTTCCAATAGGTGTACACATGCAGGGTAATTCTAACTGGAAAAATGTCAGTGGCTGCCATTGCTTTAATCCATTGGTATGTGCCAGAGGCTGAGGGTGGAGAGGAGGATAATGCTGACAACCACCACAGACCAAGGAAGAGGAGAAGAGTGTTCAGACTCAGGGTAACTTACCAGGGGCTACATGATCTGGAGATAGTAGTGCACTACAGGGTGGACAGACACATGCTTCAGTAAATCACTGAGCTGTGCCAGCCTCAACTCAGACCTAGAGCCAACAGAGGCGAACCCATCCCAGTGGATACCAAGGTATGTGTAGCCTTAAGAATTCTAGCTACAGATACTTTCCAAATGCCTACTGGTGACATCATGGAGGTCTCACAGGCATCTGCATCCAGGGTACGCCACCAGTTCCTGGATGCCATGCTACCACATGCTGGTGAGCACATTTACTTTCCCAACACCCATGAGGAGAGGACCAGCAATATGCATCTCTTCCACCATTTAGCAGAATACCCAAAGGTACTTGGTGCCATAGACTGCATGCACATCAGCATCAAAGCACCACCCGGTGAACAGGATAGGGTCTACCTAAACTGCAAGGGATTCCCCATCATCAACTGCCAGGTCATGTGCAATGCCCAGGGCATTATCATGAATGTGTGTGCTGGTAGCCCTGGAAGCTATGATGACTCCCAGATCTGGCATTCATCACAGCTGTACCAGGCATTTCCCTGTGGGGGCATCCCTTATGGACATCTGGTGGAGGATGTGGAGGATGCTGGCTATGCACTGGAGCCGTGGATGATGACACTATCAGAAATGCACACACACCCACACAAGAATGCGATAATGAGGCACATGCACAAACCAGGATGATTATAGAGCATGTGTTTAGGATACTCAAGTCACGGTTCTGCTGCCTTGACATATCTGGTGGAGCCTTGCAGTACTCTCCAGCCACATGTGCACACATGCTCATAGTATGTGCCATGCTACACAATATGATCCTGGGAAACAGCTGCAGCAGGAACAGCACGGGGAAGGGCAAGATAGCCCACCACCATTGCCAAAGTCCCCACAGGCACAGAGGGACTCAGAGGAGGAGGCCCCTGAGTCTGCTCCTGTAGGCAGACGGAGGCATGCCCAGTATGCTCAGGCCTTGGCAAAGAGGCAACACATTGCACACACACACTGACACTGTAGGGACCCCAGGGACTGACAACTCTCTCTGACTCTCACACATAGTAAAATGGATGACACATACATTACATTACATTACCTGTAACTTACCATGTATAAGCAGTGTACTGTGTGCATCCAAGATAGGCGGCCCTCAAGCACTGTCCTCACAACTGCCACAAGCACAAGGTAAGTCTGTCTTCTTAACAATAAATGAATGGATTAGTATGTTTTGCTAAGATATCTATGGTAATGCTGCATGCATGCAAGGGAATGGGGGGCCTTCTGGGGTTAGCAGCACACAACTAACAGCTATGTGGGACATCAGGAAATGTCTGGCTAAAACTGGCCCCCACACACTATGCAGTAGTATCCAAGGTGGCAAATCCTACTGCAGTATATGTGTGGGGACAACTAACTGGAGAGTCATAGGTCACAGGCATTGATGTTAGTGTGGGGGTTCCATACCTACCCCTCACACCCACACAGCAAGTCAGCTGTAGAAAACCACAGAGAAATGTCTGATAAAGGCACACAAATGGTGGCAATGTTGAATTACCCCCTACAGACTCAAACAGTGATTGCACAGCAGGACTCGCAGTTGCAGTAAGGCTATGAAGGGTAAGAAGTCTGAAAATCAAATGTATGCCATTACAATCTGACCTGTGCTCTTTACTGATATGCCTCTAGTCCCCAAGACAGGACACAATAGCATGGTAAATGGAACCAAAATATAAAGCAAATATCAACGCAGTCTGTGCAAATGTGTACAGTTGACAGGTGTGTCCTCCATATACCCACACAAATGCAGTAACATGTACATTTGCAGGGAAATAGCAGCATAGCACACATTGGCAGGGTTGTACCAATACACATGAAAACATGTTGCCTGTCCAAAATATGCAGGGGTCAATGAGCTATGTGCATGTGTGGTCAATACTTTCAGGATCTGGCCAGCACATTCTCTTGGCAGTCATCTTCTAGTGCCCTAGGTACAGTGCTGTCTTTGACAGGGCCATGTGCCAATAACTGCAGTGCCAACTGTTATGCATGTCAGTGGCACCCACTACTCTGCCACTGACATACCTGGAAGTCATAGTGCCATGTGAAATGTACTACACATATAAGGGACATCTTGAAGGATATGTAGCTGAGGTGCTAAGGCATTTGTGAATATACATGCTTTTTGGTACTGTTGCCAGTTGTTATTCTCAATAATCCTTTTTTCTTATGTTTGCTTTTACATATAATGGACATGCCTACACAGTAGAATACACTCTGTACCCACACTCATAACTCCCAACCTCTGACAGCAAGATGTCCGGACAAGGGCAGAAATAAAAGTGGAACAAAGGCACAATGATAGGCATGTGTTGTAAATATCGCCCTTACATACTGAGAAAGTTGGTAGGGTGAGGGGTTTGCAGTAGCAGGAATTGTCTGAAGGTTATGTAGTCTGAAACAGTAATGTCTGTCATTATTTTGTAACATCACTCTTCAATTTTATGTAACTAATTTGCCATAAAAACAAGTTTATGCAGACAGAATGAAACCTCTAGCCAAACACCTGGACAACCTGCCAAGAAATGTACAGGTGAGAGGTATGCCCACACAAAGATATGACATCTCAGGTTAGAAAGATACCACACAAGCAGGAGATCCCCAGCCAGTATATCACCAGGTTGCTGGACTGTTTACACACCATGTCATTACTCAACTGGCTGTAGCTACACCTCACAAATGGCCTTGTTGGGCAAGAATGCACATAGTTGCCTTCATAATATTGGTTTATGCATCATACAGCTAGTATTCCTCTGGTAAAGCACTGTGATGATCTGAGGATGTCTGGCACTAGGTAATGACACAATACATTGCAGCATCAGACTATAGATATGTCAGGAAAATGTCTGACAAACAAACCCAGTACCCTGAGGAAAGTCCTGTGTACTCCTGAGAGGTATGGCTGTAGCACACAAAACCCTGGACTAGAGTACACCTATCTCTGGAATGGAGTTCCACTCTAACTATAGAAGGTCACACTGGGCATGCTCCTACACTTAGAGAATCGCAGGACATGTTGGAACCCACATCAGAATATATGACTGCATTGTGTATATATGTCTGTGCATACAGACAGCTATGTCCACCTCATATGTCCAACTGTCCCCCCCCCACACACACACATACATCAGACAGAATTACCCTAATCTAGCTGTAGGTGGTCCATATGTGATATATCTGCATCTGTTGCGTGAGATACACACACACACATGTATATGGGCAACAGATACCATATGTCAAGCATACACACACATATATGTGGGAAAGTGAGAGGCACACAGTGATAGAGAGAGACAGATACAGGGGGACACAGACAGAGTGGGTCACACACATGGATACCCTGAATGGCATACAGTGATGTCCTGCTGTGGACAGTGGCATACCAGTTGTAAACAGTTGCACATGCCAGCATAAAAGGTGAGCCCCATTGTGTAACAGTACTGAAGTTGAGTTTATAATATTACATCAAGTGTGTGTGTGTGTGTGTGTGTGTGTGTGTGTGTGTGTGTGTGTGTGTGTGTGTGTGTGTGTGTGTGTCCATAGGTCTAAATATTAGGGGATTGTTCCCACTCAGTACCCTTCACATTGCCTTACTTCACAAGATCTTCTGCTGTCATTCACCTTAGAAGTACCATTGGACACCTATCAACCCTATAAGCTCTGTAGCACATGTAATAACTGTATAACACTGTAGTACAAATAACTAGATAGGTAGGAGTTCTAATCTCAATACTGGCAACTGTGTGCGTGTGACAGTTGTATGTGTGTGAGAGTGAGGAACTGCGTGTTTGTTGGTTTGTAGGTGAAACAGTTTTAGACCATTTCCACCCACAACACTTCCCAGTGCCCCACTTTATCAGTTCTACTGATGTCTTTCCCCTTATCAACACCTTTGGCCATCTGTCAACCCAGTAAGTTCTGTAGCGCATGTGATAATTGTGTAACACTATAGTACAACTCACTAGCTAGGCAGGGGTTCTAATCTCAGATCCGTCAAATGTGTATGTGGGTATATAAGTGTGTGCATATGTTTGTAAGAAGAAGTATTTTAATACGTTTTTCACCCAGTGCCCTACTTTATCAGTCATGCTAATGTTATTCCCCTTATCAGCACCTTTGGTCAATTGTCAATCCAGTAAGCTCTGTAGTGCATGTAATAACTGTGTAACACTATAATACAAATCACTAACTAAGCAGGGGCTCTAATCTCAACTCCTACAAGTGTGTGTGGGTGTGTATAAGTGTCTGTGTATGTTTGTAAGAAGAAGTATTTTGATAAGTTTTCCACCCAGTCCCCTACTTTATCAGTCCTGCTAATGTCATTCCCCTTATCAGCACCTTTGGCCAGTTTTCAGCCAGTAAGTTCCATAGCACATGCGATAACTGCATAACACTATATACAAACCACTAGCTAGGCAGGGGTTCTAATCTCAGATCTGGTATATATGTGTGTGGGTGTATAAGTGTGTGTATGTTTGTAAGAAGAAGTGTTTTGATAAGTTTCCCACCCAGTGCCTATTTTATCAATCCTGCTGATGTCATTCCACTTATCAGCACCTTTGGCTGGTTGTTAGCCCAGTAAGCTCTGTAGCAAATGTGATAACTGTGTAACACTATAATACAAATTACTAGATAGGCAGTGGTTCTAATCTCAGATCCAGCAAATGTGTGTGTGGGTGCATAAGTGTGTGTGTAAGTGTATATGTTCTTAAGAAGTATTTTGATAGGTTTCCCACCCTCTGCCCTACTTTATCAGTCCTGCTGATGTCATTCCCCTTATCAGCACCTTTGGCCAGTTGTCAGCCCAGTAAGCTCTGTAGCATGTGCAATAACTGTGTAACACTATAGTACAAATCACTAGATAGTCAGGAGTTCTAATGCTGATGCCTGCAAGTAAGTGTGTGTGTTTGTGTGTGAGAATCATATCCTGTGTTGGTTGTACCATTTTGAGTTGTGTCCCACCCAGTACACTTCCCATCACCATCCTTTATAAGGCCTGCTGATGTTATTCACCTTAGAAGTACCTTGGGACAAGGTGAATTCATATAAGCTCTGTGGCACATCTGATAACTGCATAACACTATAGTCAAAATAACTAGATGGGTAGGGATTATAATCTCAATGCTGGCAACTGTGTGTGTTTGGTTTGAAAATAATATCCTCTGTGAGTTATACCATTTTGAGTTGTGTACCACCCTGTACACTTCCCATCACCCTACTTTACAAGGCCTGCTGATGTCATTCATCTTAGAAGTACCTTGGGACAAGGTGAATTCATATACTTGCAAACGTGTGTGTGTGTGTGTGTGTGTGTGTGTGTGTGTGTGTGTGTGTTTGGGTTGAGAATCATATCCTTTGTGGGTTATACCATTTTGAGTTGTGTACCACCCTGTACACTTCCCATCACCTTACTTTACAAGGCCTGCTGATATAATTCACCCTAGAAGTACCTTGGGATGATGTGAATCCATATAAGCTCTGTGGCACACCTAATAACTGTGTAACACTGTAGTAGAAATAACTTGATATGTAGGGGTTCTGTTCTCAATTCTGGCAACTGTGTGTGCATGTGTTTGGGTTGAGAATCATATCTTGTGTGGATTATACCATTTTGATGTGTGTACCATCCACACCTGTTTACCACCTTTTGATGGCATTACTTTATATAGTGTGTTAATGGCATTTGCCTCACATGCAGCATGTTATACCATTGTACAGGCCATTGCAGTCATCTATACAGATGTCTACGGAATATCAGGATGTTTGCAACCCATATGTGGTCTGTGTCCCCTAACAATGGCCATGTATGTGATATTGTTGCCAAATAGGTGACAGTTAGTGCACTGACACACATGCCAGCATCAGATATCATACCTGACTGAAACATCATGCTGATACACTGTCTGTTACCCTATTACTTGTCCAGGCTTGTAGGAGCAATAAATGACTCCAGTTGCTACTCCTGGTGGGTTATCTCACCATCCATGAAGGCATTCACAACTTTAAGTGTTGTCAGAGGTAGTGGGTTATGTCCCACTCATATAATCTATGTGGCGCATGTCATGTGTATGTAGCACTATAGTACATTGAAGTGTATATGTAGGTTTGCAAATCTATCCATTACCAACTGTGTTTGTTTTACTGTATGCACATCTCCTGTGTCTGTTTTTAATGTGTATGCAAAAGATATACCACTCTGTCTCCATGTTACACCCTGTGAACTCAGGAATACATACCGCAAACCTGTCATACACAGTACAATGCATGCCCTCACCAACTACACCAGGGTTGAGTGTATGGGAAGGAAATGGTAGGGGCAACAGGTGCTGACATGTGAATCTGTTGCAGTCAATATAATGGCTAAGCTGGTGAGGGACCTACTGACAGTACTCCAATAACCTGTTCCACATGTATGAGCCTGTGGTATTACGCAACACTGAGGTGACATGTCTGAAGGCTACCTATCTGTGACAAGGGGTATGTATGCCTGGTCACACTGTCTGACAACAGTGTCCGTCATACACTGCTGCATGCATACACACCTGGTAAGCATACATATAAAGCTGTACCTTGGCTATGAAATGGTCAGTGTATTTCCACTCTGCCATAGTCCATGTTGATAATGTCTGCAGGGCCACAGCTTGCAGACATACAGCCACCTGGATCACAAACAAAATGCAGCATGTCAGACTACATTCAGTCAGTGGTGCTAACAGCAATAATACATCATGGCTAATAAGGTACATACACCTTTATGTGTACCCATAGCAAATGCAAGCAGACAGCACCTTAAACAGTATTACATAGCTACACTGTACTATATTCACCCTGTCCATCAGACCCATATTAGTCTGTCCCTGCATCGATGGTATGGATGACTGGGATGTGTCAGAGGTATCATCATATGCACAGGGTGTTGTTTGGGATTGCCAGAGGCCTAGGCTGGGCCATACAGTTGACATCCATGTGTGTATGTTTGGAGGTATCCTATAGATGGGCTGTGCAGAGGTGCTGTGTATGTCTGGAGGTGACTTGCCTGTGATGCAGATGTGTGTGTCTGTCTGTATGCATAGTCATGCCATGTGGCTGCCCTACACATGGGTATGTTGGACAGCTGTGGATCATACATGGCAGGGTGTCCAGTTCACCATCTCTGGCCACAGACATGTGAACTGGTCCTGCTAGAGGTTTCACTGGCACCACCAAGCCCAAGGCCAGATGCAGTACTGCTTCCTGATGGTGACTGCTCCCTGCTGGATCCATGCCCTTGACAGGACCGGCCAAGACCACATGCCCATGGCCTACTCCATTGTGATGTGGGCAGCAATGCCCTTCAGTAGTGCTGGTGCCACTGCCACTATGGGTCTGTGAAGTTGCGTGGCCCTGTAGACTCTCAGCTGATGTTGGTCCTGACCTACATCCATGTGGCAGATGCCCATCTTCCACCACATGCTCTAGCACAGACATGCCACGGTCGAGGATTGCCACTCAGTATTTTAGTGTGTGGCCTCAACAAGGTCACGTATGTCACCATGTAAACCAAGAAGAGTTGCATCCACCACCCTGAGTATTTGTCTGGTTTTGCATTCACTACATTCCTGTGCATCCATGACAGCTCAAAACCTGTGTGTGGTGACACCTGCTGTGGCACTTGCGACAGCAGCTCAATGAGCAACAGTCCTCCTGTGAGCACCCCTGTCCATTCACCTGTGTGGGAACTCACCTGCACTCTGGGTATGGACAGTTTCTACACTCACACCTGCCATAGTCACCACACTAACCTGTTCCATGCCAGCACCTGCCAAATGTCCATCATCTGTGGCTGCTGGAGATGGGGCATGTGTGGGCATTGTGACTGTGCATGGGGACGCTGTGGATGAGTGTGGGATGCCAATGGATGGCACAGATTCAGCCCCTGACAATAACACCTGTGCCTGAATATGACCATCATTGCCAGAGTCTGCAGAGACACTGACATCAGCTACTGAGTGGAAGGGACTGTGACCATCATGACCACCTGTGGGGGAAAGACAGTATATATAAATTAATACCTGCATTATGCCATTTGCTGCTACACATGCACACACACACACACACACACACACACACACACACACACACACACACACACACACACACACACACACACACAGGCGCATGCACATGCACGCACATGCATGCACACACCTGCACACAAATACAGGTGAGGTGGCAGACAGGCATTACACAGCCCTCACAATAGCCAACTGGTGCCATTCACAACACAGTCAGACCACTACATACACACCCTGGACATGCTCTCAACATCATGTAGTGAGTGCAACCCTTTCTACTTCCTGTCACAACTTATATACACCTCTGTGATATGTGAGTAGTGTTAGTAGGTGAGTAAGTAGCATACAGTGCACCCATGTACACATAATTGCTGTTCATCTGTATAGCACAGTGGCAACTCCTACAGAACATATCTCTCAACTGTGCAGAGTGTTTCTGAATGTTTACATGTGCGGCTCATATTTCTGGTCTGTTTGTCATAAATCCTGTATTTGTCTGACACATTACTGGCATGTTATGAGGACTGTTGTCAGTATTTAATGACATATTTTGAGTCTCACACTTCAAACACTGCAGTACAGGTATGTTACAACAAAACCAGTTACACTAACAACCTTCTAAGCTTACAGTGGACATTATAAGTGTAGACACCCCTGTTAACATGCCAGGTTTATCTGATATATAATATGAGACCACAGAAATCATGTGATGACATTTCTCAACTTTAATGTGGCCAATAACCTGTGCAATCCAATTGAAGAACAAACACATTGGTTAGGGGTAACATGTAGAAGTTGAAATGCGTACAATAGGCTGGTTGCATGACTGTGCACACCCTTAAACTAATACTTTGTTAAAGCACCTTTTGATTTCATAACAGCAGTCAGTCTTCTTGGGAAGGTGTGTATCAGCACGGCACATCTCATCTTAACAATATTTATACACTCTCCCTTGCAGAAGCCCTCCAACTCTGTCAGATTACAAGGGCATCACTTCTGCACAGGCCTCTTCAGGGCACACCACAGATTCTCTATTGGATGTATGTGTGGACTCTGGCTGGGCCATTCCAAAATGTTGACTGTCTTCTGGTGAAGACATTCTTTTATGGATTTTGATGCATGGTATGGGTCAGTGTTGTGTAGAAAGGTCCTCTCCATCCACAGCTTTCAAGCAGACACATGATGCTATTGGACCAAAAGGGACTGGTATTTTGAACTCTTCCTAATGCCCCCCCACCTTGGCTAAAGGCCCACATCCAGCTTATAAACAGCAACCCCAAAGCAGGACACTGCCATCATCATGCTTCACCGTGGGCATGGTGTTCTTTTGGTGATACACAGTGTTGTTCTTGTGCCAAACAAACCTTTTGGTATTGTGGCCAAAATGTGCAACCTTGGTCTCAATACACCATAACACATTTCCCCACATGCTGTTGGGGGACCTGATGTATTTTTCTTGAGAAATCCGACAGACCTGGATGTTGTTCTGTGTGTGAGAAGGCTTTCATCTTGAAAACCTACCACATAGGCCAGACACGTGAAGAGTACCGGAGATTGTTGTCACATGTAGTACACAATCGGTACTTGACAATTATTCCTGCAACTACGGTAGTGTTGCTGTAGGTCTCCTGGGAGCCTCCCTAACTAGTTTGGGTCTTGTCTTTGCCACACATCTGGATGGATGTCTAGTTCTTTGCAATGTCACTGTTGCCCCATAATTCCACCACCATATGATGACTGTCTTCACTGTGTTCCATGGTATATGCAATACTGTGGAAATGTGCGTGTACCCTTCTCTGAGCTGATACCTTTCACAAATGAGATCCCTTTGCTGCTTCATAAACTGTATGCTAACTATGGCTGTTGCTGTAGCAGGAAACTGAGTAAATTTAGGATGATCCTGGTAGGACAGCTGACCGTTGTTTGCTGTTAATCAAAGAGTCTCTGTAATTGATGGCAGGTGTGTATCCAAGAAGACATAATGCTGTAATAATATCAAAAGCTGCTTCAATACAGTATTAGCTTCAGCCTGTGTACATGTTTGCATCTAGATTCTTTTAAGTTTTTGATGTGTCATAATTGTTCCTCTACCAGATTTGTTTATTTTACAAGTGGATTGTATAGGTTATAGGTCACATGAAAGGTTTGAAGGGTATGAAAATGTGTTATTGTGCTCTCATTTTTGTATTTCACAAATACCTGGCATTCTAACAGGTGTGTGCACACCATTTATATGCACTGTGTAACACTAATTTATAAAATATGTCCCTGGTTTTGAGCTTTCATCCCCCATTTTGTCAGTCTTTGTCCAGATTTCTGTCAATGACAGGTTGTGAGGTACACTACAGATATGTGACATCTCCTGCAAATAGGCCCCTGTGATGACCACAGTGATGCAATGCAGTTAACCCCACTACAAGTGAACATGCAGATATTGCAAAATAACTTAGAGTAGCAGTTGTGTTCATGGTCACATGCATGACCTTAACATTCCTGGGGTAATGGTGAGCCATAACATGAAAATCCCATACTCACCAACTTCAGGCTGCTGTCCCACATGCAGACCAGAGGTACCTATGTAGTTGTGGGGGAGAGGTATTGTCAGCAGACTCACATTTGGCATTGGTACAAGATAAATGCTACGTGTCTGCACAGGTATAGTACAAGCTATGATAGTACAAATTTTGCTGACCCTCACCATAGATATGCAGTTGTGTGCATTACTAAACCCCACCCACAAATGCAGTTTGAACTGACATATGCATCTAGATACACTACTGAAGACAGTATGACTGCTACATGCTTAAATTGATGTGCATCTTGCCCTTACCTGGATGCTCCTTGCCTGTTGCCTGGGTGCCACCCACCTCCACAACTGGTGTTTCATGTGTTGGTTGTTGTGTGGGGGCTGCCCCAAAGTTGGCAAGGAGCTCCTCCATTGGTGTAAGTGGGGCCTGTGTAGCAGGACCTCCACCTATGGTGCAATGGTCCCCGGCCATGGCAGCAGCCCTTTGCCGGGCACTATGTATCAGGTCAGTTGCCCAATGCATGACCTGATTGTATGTACGGCCATGGTGGCCCAAGGTGTTCACTCTGAGGAGAAGGTTGTCCCACAGGGCAGTCTGCTTCCGCAGATTATGTCAGCTCCAGCCAAACAGCACCCCATGGTGCTGTAGTATTGCCTCTGTAATGGTTGCATTTACCTCAGCAGTGTACACCAGTTGACGCTGCATGGCACCTGGAAGATATAAACAGGGAAACACATCACAGGACCTCAGATGTTGGCCAGAGTTATTTACAGAGCCAGCACATCAATATTGCCTATCATTAGCCACCACTTAAAACCTCATCATACCCCTGTCATCTATGAGCACAGTATGAACCTGCATTACACTCCTGGTCATGATGTGTCATGTTCCCCCCAATGAGGGCCAGTACATTGTATAAACCACCATTCATCATTCACATTTGTGTAGAGGGATGATAGTGGCCGTCTTCCTTGCAGATGGGATGTCATTGTTGCTCAGGCTTAAATACAGTGTATAATGGAGCTGGAAGCATATGCCTGAGTTCATGTAGGATGCAGACATGAATGTTCTCAAGTCCCATGGAGACTTGCTTTTTGACTTTGATTAGGCCATATGCACCTGCTCCCTGATGATGAGGGAAGGGATGCAGGTGCTGTGCATATCCACCTACACTGATGGTGAGCAAGGGGGGGTGATGTTTGCCCTAAACCTGTCTGAAGCAGGTTGCCTATAGCTATGGTGTGTGTGTATGTGGTGTGATTGACGACCATTACAGGGTGTGTTGTGTTGTCGCCTCTGAGATTGCAGACATATATGAAGATGGCCTTGTGACTGCCCTTGATGGATGTGTCCAAGTGTTACTTATAGTTAGCCTTACAGTGATCCACTTGGGACCTTATATGCTCATTCAGACAAAGGCTGTCTTGCTGCCAAGTTGGTGCCCACTCCTACTCTGACCTGTACAGCCGACATAGTGACCAGTTATGTGGTTTGTGTATTGCTGCTGTCCAGAAAAGGGGATTACTGTACTTTGGTGGGGACAGGTTTTGCAGGTATGGTATTGCTGAACTATGTCAGTGGTCACATGGCTGTTAGTAGTAGGCATGGACACAAGGTCATAACACAGTTGGACACCTCTGAAATTTCAACCTGATAATCATGCTTATTCTAGTACCCATGTCTGTGTCAGGGCAATGCAACAACCAGTAGCTGTAGAAATCTAACTCTGTTGGATGCACAGAAACCGAGATTACACATGTACAACATGTACAGCTTATTTATCTGACATTTTGCATCCCATGTCTGTTGTTATGAGGCAGCCAGGTACACCTACTCATACATAGAGATACATAGGTAATACCTGATATACATTTCTGTTCTATGTCAGTATGGCACACTGTATTTACACTCTTTCTGCTCAGTCATTCCTGTCAACCTGTTAGAACAAGACATCTGGAGGACGCCACACATACATGGGGGTGATGAGCCAAAATTAGTGACACTTTCTTAATATTGCTGTAACAGACTTAAGTCATTTGATAGCACAGTAGCCTTTGCATTCACAGACATACTCTGGAGGATGTCCAATGCTCATATGGCAGGAAGAGAGGAGAAAGGTTAGGAGTGTGTTAGTGATGGTAGGAACTTTTAATGTTGGCAGTATGAATGGTATGGGGTCAGAGCTAGCTGATATGATGGACAGAAAGAAGGTTGATATATTATGTATGCAAGAGACCAGATGGAAGGGGCATAAGGCTAGGTGTATTGTAGTCAGGTCCAAATAGTTTTATCATGGTGTGGATGGGAGGAGAAATGATGTAAGTGTTATCCTGAAGGAACAGTATGGCAAGGGTGTTTTTGGAGGTGAAAAGAGTGTCAGGTAGAGTGATGTTAATGAAGCTGGACATTGATGGTGTAATGATGACTGTTGTTAGTGCATATGCTCTGCTAGTTTTGTGTGTGATGGATGAGATAGAAAAATCTTGGAGTGAGTTGGATGACGTAGTAATGACTGTACCTAAGGGTGAGAGAGTGGTGATTGGAGCAGCTTTCAATGGGCATGTTGGTGAAGGGAACAGAGGAGTGCGGAAGTGTTGGATAGGTATGGTGTTAAGCAAAGGAATGCAGAAGGTGAGATGGTGGTGGAGTTTGCAAAAAGGATGGACATGGCTGTGGTGAATACATATTTAGCAAGACAGAGGAGCATAGGGTGACATAGAAGAGTGGAGGAAGATGCACACAGGCAGATTAGCTCCTGTGAAGGAGATTGGAGACTGTACATTGGTGACAGGGGAAAGTGTAGTTAGGCAGCATGGAATGTTGGTCTGTGGGATGACATTGTTGATCAAGAAGTGGAGGAGGAGTGTGATGGCAGCACCCAGGATCAATTGGTGGAAACTGAAAAAGGGTGACTGTGTGGTTGAGTTCAGGGAAGAGCAAGACAGGCAGTGGTTGGCAGTGAAGAGTTACCAAATATCTGGGCAACTTCAGCACAGCTAGTAAGGGAGATGACTAGATATGTGCTTGGTGTGACATCTGGACAAAGGAAGGAGGACAAGGGGACCTGGTGGTGAAATGAAGAAGTACAGGGGAGTATACAGAAAAAGAGGTTGGTGAAGAAGAAGTGGGATTGTCAGAGAGATGAAGAAAGTAAACCGGAGTATAAGAAGATGAGAGGCATGGCAAAGAGTGAGGTGGCAAAGGCTAAGGATGAGGTGTATGAAGGGTTGTATAAAAGGCTGGACACTAAGGATGGAGAATAGGACCTGTACCAATTGGCTAGACAGAGGGACCAAGCTAGGAAGGATGTGCAGCAGATAAGGGTGATAAAGGATAATGAGGGAAACATACTCACAAGCAAGGAGAGTGTGTTGAGCAGATGGAAAGAATACTTTGAGGGGCTGTTGAATGAAGAGAATGGGAGAGAGAATAGGTTGGATGATGTAGGTATGGCGAATCAGGAAGTGCAACAGATTAGCAAGAAGGAAGTAAGGACAGCTATGAAGAGTTTTAAAAATGGAAAGGTTGTTGGTCCAGATAACATACCTGTGCAAGCATGGAGGTGTTTAGGAGAAATGGCAGTGGTCTTTTTAAGCAGAAAGTTTAATGTAATCTTGGAAAGTGAGAGGACACGTGAGGGGTGGAGAAAAAGTGTTTGATTACCAATTATAAGAATAAGGGTGATGTGTAGAACTGTAGTAACTACAGAGGGATAACATTAATCAGTCACAGCATGAAGTTATGGGAAAGAGTAGTGGAAGCTAGGTTAAGAAGGAAGGTGAGCATTAGTGATCAGCAGTATGGTTTCATGCCAGGAAAGAGCAGTAAAGATGCGATGTTTGCTCTGAGAGTGTTGATGGAGATGTATGGAGGAGGTCAGAAGGAGTTGCATTGTGTCTTTGTGGACTTAGAAAAAGTATATGACAGAGTACCTAGAGAGGAGTTGTGGTATTGTATGAGGACGTCAGGAGTGGCAGAGGAATCTGTAAAAGTGCTACAGGATATGTACAAGGTTAGTGTGACAGGAGTGAGTTCTGCGGTGGGAGTGACAGGTGCATTTATGGTGGAGGTAAGATTGCATCAAGGTTCAGCTCTGAGCCCTTTCTTATTTGCAGTGGTGATGGACAGGTTGACAGACAAGGTCAGACAGGAGTCCCCATTGATTGTGATGTTTGCAGATGACATTATGATCTATAGTGAGAGTAGGGAACAGGTTGAGGAGACCCTGTAGAGGTGGAGATATGCTCTACAGAGGGGGGGAGGAATGATGGTCAGCAGGACTAAGACAGAATATATGTGTGTGAATGGGAGGAAGGATAGAGGAATGGTGAGAATGTAGGGACCAGAGTTTGCAAAGGTGGATGAGTTTAAATACTTGGGATCAACACTTCAAAGTAATGATGTGTGTGGTAAAGAGGTGAAGAAGAAAGTACAGGCAGGATGGGAAGGATGAAGAAGAGTGTCAGGACTGATTTGTGACAGACGGGTACCATTAAGAGTGAGATGGAAGGTCTATGTTATATGGATTGGAGACAGTGGCACTGACGAAAAGGCAGGAGTCAGAGCTGGACGTGGCAGAGCTAAAGATGTTAACATTTGCATTGGGTGTGACAAGGGGGACAGGATTAGGGATATGTATGTTAAAGCATCTGCCCAGGTTGGACGGTTTGGAGACCAAGCCAGAGAGTAGCAGGATTATGTTGGTTTGGACATGTGCTGAGGAGGGATGCTGAGTATATTGGGAAAAGGATGGTAAGGATGAAGCTTCCAGGTAAGAGGAAAAGAGGAAAGCCTAAGATAAGTTGTATGGATGTGGTGATAGGAGGCATGCAGGTGGTTGGTGTGACAGAGCAAGATGCAGAGGACAAGAGGACATGGAGACAGATGATCCGCTGTGGCAATCCCTAACAGGAACAGCCAAAATAAAGGGAACGAGATGTTGTAATGTCAGTCTTCACAGGTTGCCAATGATTTGCCAGACATAACACAACTCTATGAGTACATGACTACACATATGAGGCACACATATGGTTAGTGTGCATAACACTGGATAGTTGAATGGTATAAGCACAGTATATCACATGCAGTTCAACACACACATCTGCAACAGTATTTCACTATGCATATACCCTGTATAGGTCTCTCACATTTCTGTGACAGACATGTATATTATAGATGTATTCACAATTAACATATGGATATCTACAACATCCCAGTACCTGGCCTAGCAGTGTCACAGTCAGTATTGTTCAACACACACTCCAGTAGTAGTCATATGTGAGCCATCCTTTCCTGGGGTGACTCAGGGGCCTGAGCTGTGATCTATGTCACTGCAGACAGAGCTAGTTGCTAGGGCCATAGGTTCGTCAGCAATATATAAGTACAGCAAGTCTTGTTGAGACATATTTGTTGAACTTCATATTTCCCATTATTACATACTCCCTACTGCATTCTATCACATGCTTACTTGTTTGACATTCCTTTTTTTGCCAAGTATGGTTGGTTTTATTTCACTATGTGTAGCTTGGTTTCTTGGTCTGTGTGTGTCTCTCTCTTTCTCTCTCTCTCCCAGATGTAGTGTATATATCTATTTTTCATAGGCAGCAGCTTTTCTTTTGTAGGTAATGCTCATGAGCAGCTGATGGCCTGTGCACCAGTTGATGTCCCACACTTGCTAATTGCATGCAGAACAGCTGTGGTGTTATTCCTATATCCAATGGCAAGGCAACACACTTCTATAATTGAGTACTTCATGTGGGCATCAGCCCTTTTCCTTGCCTGTGAGGGAGACTTCATGGAGGTGTGTGAACAACAGCATCACAAAGGGTAGTTGGAAATACCTGTTACAATGAAAACTGTGGAGACAGCCCAACAAACTGGAGGAGAATGTTCCAGACATAAGGACAGAATGTAAGTATTGCTGTTATACAGTTGAATTAATGCTAGTTTAACAGAGTTTGTGTGGACATGACTTTTCTGCATGGTTTTAAGTCTGACAGTGTTATGTGGTTGACATAACTCTCAACTGTAGGGCTATCTGCAGAATGGCCAGATTTTGGACTCTCATATTTGGTGTGTTCCTCAGACATATTTTGTCTTTGGAAAATCAGTGGCATACTGTCGGGACTGCAGTCAGTAAATGGTATCATCCATTTGTGCGACTGACTTCATATCCCTCAGAAAAGATATGTTAAAACAAACCCTGTTACACCAGCAACTGTCTCAGTTTATAATAGCAATATTTCACATATGCCCCTGTTTTTGGGCCTCTGTCCCCCAAGTAAGTCAGGCTTTATCCAGATGCCACGCAGTAAGAGGGTGATAGGTAGGGTATATCATTATTTTGTGCCTTTGTTCCTTATACCATCTCAGTGATGTATCAGACTGCCAGACATGTTATGTGTAAGAGGCCTTATATACGAGGACAAAGCCTGGACATTCTGTGGGACTCTGAACAGTTGAGAGGTCTGTGTATTTCTGGTGATTGTTAACAGACTGTCAGGATTGTGTAGCAGTGTAGTATGTCAATGTTATTTGGACTGTGTAGGGAGGGGGTAGATGTATGTGTTATGGCTCCTTTTCTATCTGCCTGTGCATGTTGCTCCAGTTTCTGGTCATCTATCTGCCTGTGCATGCTGCTCCAGTTTCTGGTGGTCTATCGGTTGTATATGTTTGTAGGGGCAGACTAAAACATATCCCATATCACTGTCAGGCATCATACTACACTGTGAATTGGGCCAGTATAAGTAGGGGTAGTGTGTGAGTGGCAAAGAGATGTTTTTGTTCACACAGTCCTTATACTGTACTGTTCCTTTGGCTTACCGGTATGTCACTGTGACTGTGGTAGAATTGATTGTGGGTATGCACTTTCACACTTGTGTCTGTTTTTCAGTGCTGTTACATCCCTGTAGTGCCTGATATATTTGCCAATACATGTGTAATTCCCCATAGTGAATTTGGGTTAGTGTTGTGTCAGTCTGACTGTAGTTTGGTGACATGCTTAGCAGCTGAGTATAGTTTCCCTAATGTGATGTTATGTCCAGATATTTGTAGGATGTACTGTTGCCTGGCCCCCATAACTGTTGTGTATTTCTGGCACATCAGTGGGATGATGTGAGGATTTCAGTCACTAACTAGTGAGAAGTAACTGGGTGTTGGACTTGTGCTATTTCAGTCAATAGATGTTAGGACAGACATGAGGGTATTACTGCAGCAACTGTGTCAGCTTATCTACTACAGTATTTCAGATATGTCCCTATTTCATGGCTTTCTCCCCTCACTTTGTCAGGCTTGTCCCAGATGCATGGCACTAAGGGGTTCTGAGCCTACATCTCGACTGGCCAGATTGTTGCAGAATGTCCAAGTTTATTGCTCATATATCTGGTTTGTTCCACAGATTCATTATTTTTGTATTCCTGGTAAATCTCTGTGATGATCTGAAGATTTCTGACAGTAGATGATGCCATACATTTCAGTTTCAAAACTCACTTCCTTCAGAACATGTATGCTGAAACAAACCCTGTCACTCTAGCAACATTCTGCATTTATAAGGGCAATATTTAAAATATATGTCCCTAGTTTTGGCCCATTGTCCCACCATTTGGACAGCCTTTGGCCAGATTTCTTGCCCTAAGAGGTTGAGAGGTATGGTTCTGAGGTGTGACTCCACTGCATGTTATGATTATATATATATTTTTTTCTTTATATATATCTATATATATATATATATATATATATATATATATATATGTGTGTGTGTCTGTGTGTGTGTATATGTATATATTTTATATGTATATATTTTTTTATATATATCTATATATATATATATATATATATATATATATATATATATATATATATATATATATGTGTGTGTGTATGTATATGTATATATTTTATATGTATATCTCTATTTATATTATGTATATATTTTTTCATATATATGCATCTCCATATATATATATATATATATATATATATATCCATGTGTATATGTATAAATACAAAACCTGGCTGATTCTACGGAATCTTTTCCCGACTGTTGAATGACTCTACTGCATGATATGTTTGAAAAAGCATCAGCAGTCCTAGCAACTCAAATAGTGTAGTGGTACATTGCTCTGACTATGGTGTACAGGGCCCTGGTTTCAAGACTTGGCAGGCCTAATTGCTTTGTCGCTAGGCAGAACAGTGGCTGATGGAAACAGAGTGATTAAAGCAGTTGTAAGCAGGTTTGCATGGTTTTGTGTGGTGCTAAGCAATGCCAACACACGGTTAAATGTACAGATGCTTAATCTGGGTTGACTTCACTTAGCATCTCGCAAACTCACTTACTACCACTTATGTTTACATCCGCGCTAATTTCTTTAAAAGAAAAGAAAAAAGGGGTGATAGGAAAGTGGTGAAAAAGGGCATGTAGTGGGAAAAACAATATGAAAGATAGCTAGGGATCTGCAAGATGGTGTAGGGAAGGTCTATAGCTGTCCATTTCTTATACAGTAACAGCTGTGCATTTGTACAGAATTCGGAGGTGAATTTGGACACTCAAACCACTGAGACAAGGGTGAGGACAACAGAAATGTGTTGTCAAGTCAGTTGCACGAGATTACATGTGTCCAGTGGACATGTGTGTGAAATGGACAGCTGTGTATGGGGGAACATTTTTTTGGGACAGATGCCCTTTTCTTTTTTTTAAGGTGAGAGTGGTATGTTGGGGAAGGATTGTAGGTATGTCTGAGGAGGTAGGTTGGGTAGGGTGACAGACAAGACAGACAAGACAGCAGACATGGGTGGTATATGACCCATGAGGGGGGTAAACACATTTGACAGGGAGGGTGGTTGGGAATCCGAAGCCCATGGGTCCCAATATGGCTACAGTGGGAGTGAGATCCCCACCCATGGGAAGTCACCACTGCACCTTCACGGCCCCAAAGGTGGCTGTGCTGGGGGCTAGACAGGAGGGGCGGCCTGCCCCTCAAGGTGTGCCAGGCAGCCCTCAGTCTGGTGGAGCTGATCTCCAAACTCCCCCAGACCTGATGGTGAGTGACAGCCTCCTGTCCGCACTCGCTCCCGGGGGGAGACAGGCCCCATCCCCTGAGGCAGGTCCACCCAAAGGTGCTGCAGATCCAGCAGAGGAGGCAGATCCGGGTTAGGTTCCAGATGTCCTGGGGCCTGATGCCATGGCCAGATGAGGCGGGACATCTGACTTCTCAGATGTGTTATGGTGTTGAGGTTTTACAAATTATGTTGGTTATTCATGAACAATACATTTCAACATTAGTTATAACAGCATGCATGGGTGTTCTAATTAACCCCATAAAAGAGATTTGGAACAGTTGCATAGCAAACAGAACAAATGCAGGAATGGAACAACAGTATGCATCATGACAGCATGCCAGTAACACTGACAGCAACAGGCCACCAACAATGGTATTTGAAGAAGGTATGATAACAGGCAAGCATCCGCGGTGGTGCAGCGGTAGCATTGTTGCCTCACAGCAAAAGGTTCTCCCATTCGATTCTCGGCTGGAGTGCAGGGAGTGCCTTCTGTGTGGAGTCTGCATGTCCTCCCCGTGGTTGGGTGGGCATTCAAAAGACATGCGTAAATGGGCATGCCTTCGTTGAAGGTTGAACATCGAGCTGGCACCTCGGCGTTCGTGAAAATCTACTGCCAATCATTAGTGGACCGGAGTTCCGCTGTGGCGACCCCTAACCGGGAAAAAGCCAAAAGACATCACATGTTAACAGGCAAGCAATCAAATATAAGAATGATAATATAACACAAGTCCCAACATTAGGTTTGGAGTAAAACATAGCAATAGTATATAAATTATTCTATTGATCCAGATGAGGAGTGGGGGAGAGACAAAAGGTCCATTAAGATCTGTTTATGCTTCTATTTTCCACAACAGTACTGCTCAGTACTCTATGGGTCTGCCCTCACTTTACATCTATCTATGGCCCATAGCTTCTGTAGCACAAACAATCCTATTAAACTGTCAGCCTGGAATGGTATGTGGCAAACTGTGACAACTCTGGGTACATGACTAGAGGAAACTTGTACATATCAGGGGTACATATCTGGCACAGGTGGGGTACCCTGGCCTGCTGTTATATGAGTGTGCTACTGACATATGTCAACTGGTTTCTTATCTGTGTCCAGGATTTTTGCAGCAGAGAACACTAGCCGTGACAGTGTGACACTTGGGAGACATGTATTGGGAGCATACCTCTCAACCTCTTAGAGCATGACATCTGGACAAAGCCATACATGAGAGTGGGGTAAAGGGCCATAAATATGGACAATTTTTAGATATTGCTCTTACAAACTTAGAAGGTTGATAGCATAACAGGTTTTGCATTTGCATGGCTTTTCTGAAGGATATTACGTTTGACACTTATATGTCTATCATTATTTCTAACTTCAGTCTATAATGATTTGCCGAACCAAGTACAACTGCTGAAAGTAACCCACGCAAAACGTCTCCAACAAATAAAATAATATAGAATATACAAAATGAGACGCAGAAGGCTGTAAACTCCAGAATAAGGCCTTTACTCAGTGCAAAAACACACCTGAAGAAGCATACTTGTGAAAGCGCTTGTGTTTTTGCACTGAGTAAAGGCCTTATTCTGGAGTTTACAGCCTTCTGCGTCTCATTTTGTATATTCTATAATGATTTGCCACTGATTTGCCATGACACCACTACTTTATGTAAAACAGACCAAAACTCTGAGACAAGTATTTGAACATTCAGTGAATATTTGTACAGTTGAGAGGTATGATTCGGGGAAGAGTGCATATTGTATGTACCTATCTTGTCATTTGCAGGCATGTGGTGGACAAATGAACAGTTGTACACAGTTTATTAGTATACCCTTCATACAGCTACTAGCAACATTTCCTTACCTGTAAAACCTGTGGGGAAAATTTAGGTTAACACTACCTGACTGTTTTTACATTTATTCCTGATTCCTTGTATGTAGATTTGCACACATTTTAGTACCACTCCCTGGATTCAAACCATATCTGGGAGTGCAAAATTAACAACTAAGCTATTTCTCATCACAGTGAGCTACTTGGGAACTGCTGTTGCTTGTTTCCCTGGTTTCTGTCTAATAGTCTCTTGATTAGACAGTCTGAACTTGAAATCCTGTGATTCATGCATGACAGATAATTCCTGTACTGTGCATTAATCCCTTGGATTAATACAATCTGGAAAGCAAAGGTTAACACAAAGCAATGCTGCATGGAACACAGTTTTATACTTTACACATTATTATTCAGGGTTCAGAGATTAGTGCAGTATATATGTCTACAACAACTTAACAGAATAAATACAACAGTTTTTTGTAAACTGTGTTTATTTCACATCAGTATTAGTCAAACTTTTATATTTATTCAGTTCACACAGTAAGAGTATACCTACTAGCAGTATGCAATGTACTCCTTCTTAACTATTTGGACTATACACTGCAAAATAGATTTGTACTTACCAGCCTGTCAGTGCAGCCTCAGCAGTCTGTCACCATGGGCTTCAATGTTCACAGCCCTCTCTGCTGCAGCTGTAGAGGAGAAAAACACACATTATGCATATCTGTCTATCACATTCTTAGGCTAGTATTTGCTACAAACTACTTGATAGTGATACTTACACACTACAGGAGCATTCTGGGCCTGTTCATCTTAGATCCACTGGTCCAAGAGATCCCTCTTCCTCCACTTTAGGTTGGCATAGTGGTGCCATACCTGCTCACCAGTCCAGGGGATGCCAGTAACACTGGTGAGGTCACGTGCGAGATGGTCCCAGGCCTTCGCTCTGTATTAGGAGCTGCAGCAGTCTCTCTTCGTGGTTTTTTACTAGGAGTCCAGCCATGACCCTGGACTCCTGAATGCTCCAGCATTGCACCTGGAAGTGCACTCCCTTTCCAACTCTAGCCATTGTATTAGCACAAATGGACTATAACAGATGATGGCTGCATTCCCACCTGCATCATTTAAAAAGTGCTATACCCCCACCCCTTGCTGTCATTGGACCATTTTGAAAAGGTTAAGCTCTGCTAAGCAGTGCGCAAATCTGTACAGTTGAGAGGTATGATTCGGGGAAGAGTGCATATTGTATGTACCTATCTTGTCATTTGCAGGCATGTGGTGGACAAATGAACAGTTGTACACAGTTTATTAGTATACCCTTCATACAGCTACTAGCAACATTTCCTTACCTGTAAAACCTGTGAAGAAAATTTAGGTTAACACTACCTGACTGTTTTTACATTTATTCCTGATTCCTTGTATGTAGATTTGCACACATTTTAGTACCACTCCCTGGATTCAAACCATATCTGGGAGTGCAAAATTAACAACTAAGCTATTTCTCATCACAGTGAGCTACTTGGGAACTGCTGTTGCTTGTTTCCCTGGTTTCTGTCTAATAGTCTCTTGATTAGACAGTCTGAACTTGAAATCCTGTGATTCATGCATGACAGATAATTCCTGTACTGTGCATTAATCCCTTGGATTAATACAATCTGGAAAGCAAAGGTTAACACAAAGCAATGCTGCATGGAACACAGTTTTATACTTTACACATTATTATTCAGGGTTCAGAGATTAGTGCAGTATATATGTCTACAACAACTTAACAGAATAAATACAACAGTTTTTTGTAAACTGTGTTTATTTCACATCAGTATTAGTCAAACTTTTATATTTATTCAGTTCACACAGTAAGAGTATACCTACTAGCAGTATGCAATGTACTCCTTCTTAACTATTTGGACTATACACTGCAAAATAGATTTGTACTTACCAGCCTGTCAGTGCAGCCTCAGCAGTCTGTCACCATGGGCTTCAATGTTCACAGCCCTCTCTGCTGCAGCTGTAGAGGAGAAAAACACACATTATGCATATCTGTCTATCACATTCTCAGGCTAGTATTTGCTACAAACTACTTGATAGTGATACTTACACACTACTGGAGCATTCTGGGCCTGTTCATCTTAGATCCACTGGTCCAAGAGATCCCTCTTCCTCCACTTTAGGTTGGCATAGTGGTGCCATACCTGCTCACCAGTCCAGGGGATGCCAGTAACACTGGTGAGGTCACGTGCGAGATGGTCCCAGGCCTTCGCTTTGTATTAGGAGCTGCAGCAGTCTCTCTTCATGGTTTTTTACTAGGAGTCCAGCCATGACCCTGGACTCCTGAATGCTCCAGCATTGCACCTGGAAGTGCACTCCCTTTCCAACTCTAGCCATTGTATTAGCACAAATGGACTATAACAGATGATGGCTGCATTCCCACCTGCCTCATTTAAAAAGTGCTATACCCCCACCCCTTGCTGTCATTGGACCATTTTGAAAAGGTTAAGCTCTGCTAAGCAGTGCGCAAATCTGCTAAGCTGGTTTTACTACTGCTTAAAGGAGGTGTTGGGCACTGTTTAACTGTGTGCAAATCCACTTATCTGAGCTACCTGCTGCTTAGCAATCACATCTTAGCAATGGTTACACTTGCTAAGAATAGCTGAGCATTGCTAAACATTGCTCACTTTTAATTTTTTTAATATATTAGAGGAGTGCTTTCATTTATTAACTTATATCATATACTTTACATGACATCCCTCTATGTGCTTTCTTACATTGGCAAGGGGTGTGACTATACTGTATGGGGCACTTGTGTGTAAAGGGGTAGTTTCACATGTTATATACACTCACACTTACATTGTACACCAGCTACACTACCCTGGTTGGCAAAAAACAGTTGCTCCATAATTTAAATTTACAAAAATAATTTTAACACTCCTTTCCCATAGAAAAATAACTTGCCTGTCTTGGTACTCAAGCCATAAACACCTGCATGTAAAGCCGGGACTCTCACCACTACACTAAAAATTTCACTTGTATATTTGCATTTTTCTCCTATGCGATGTTTAAGCTATGGTAAGCAGGGGACCATAACGTGCACACCCATTTAGCTGCACTTAAACATTCCTTAGCCTAGAAAAAAAAATGTATATATTATTATTATATTATTATGTTATATAAGTGAGTCTTGTGCTGTTCTGACAAGTCACTAAGGACTGCAGTCGTGAAATAACAGCATTCATTTGGCTTTCAGGCTTCTATCTTTCAGGGACTCCTGCTAATACATATCCTGTTTTCTATCAACTTTCTAAGTGTGTGAGGGCAATTTTTCAGAGGTGTCCTTATTTTACCACCCCCCCCAATTATTTGTGCCTTTGTCCACATGCACTGCTCTCAGGGAATATTGGCATACATTTGCGAACTTCCTTCTACCGGTATGCAATGTTTGTTTTTTCTTTGGTTTTTTTTTTCATCAATAAACTTTTCACCTAGAGGAAGCTGTGGTCTTGGATCTCGCTTTGTGACTTTGGTGTTGAGTTACAATGCATGACCTGTTTTCTATCAACTTTTTAAGTTTAGTGGGCAATATGTGTGTTGTGTCCCTTTTGCGGGGTTTATCCCCCATTATTTATGCATTTGCACACATTTCTTGCTTTAGCAGGTTGTGGAGGTGTCGTACTGCACTTTGGCAATGCAGGGGGTGTCTCACAGAACCTGTCACACACCCCCTGCATTGCTTTCTTGATGCCATGTTTATTTCAGTGTCCGCGGACACTGAAATGATCATTTATTTCATTTCAGTGTCTGCGGACACCGAAATACTGGCATAATATTAGAGTAATTCTCTAATATTATGCCAGATCCTTTTAGAAAGTGCCATACAGCACTTTCTGAGTGCACGGGGTGTGTTCAATGTCTGTGCACTACTTGAACACACCCCCTGTGCTCATTCATGGTTCATGTCCATATAAGTTGAACAGCAGTGCGCCTTCATGAACATGCAAGGTGCACTGCTATGCTATATGGATACGAACCTCTCCATGCAAGAATAGTGCTATTTTTGCATGCAGTTTATTGAATCCAGGGGTCCATGTTCTTCCCACAGAAGTTACAAGCTGTACATGTGGATTCCTTAAATGCTCAAATTGCACACGTAGATATGAATACTTAATTTCATCAAAAGACCCAAATGTCAACATCTAAAACATCAACCACTAAACATTGACAATGGGAATGCTGACATGCTGCTAGGTATATGCCAAACAATTAGTTTGGTGCATGCAAAAAGTAGACAAACAAAAAAGATTAAAAGATTGTTTTTTTTTTTTTTGCTGGGACTGTGTGGGGGTATCTGCACCTCACATACCCCAACTAATTATATATACTAATTCCGAGATACCACAATGTCAGAAAAGGGCATTTTTCTTCAACCCTGAGAATTGTGGAGTCTTGTGCACCTGTCGACCATTTGTGCTGTCAATCAAATTTTGTTGACAAAACAGGTGTCAAAAAAATAAGGATTCAAAGAAATTAACTTCCCCTCACACTTGTCTATATATATATATATATATATATATATATGTGCATGTGTGTGTGTGTGTGTGTGTGTGTGTGTGTGATATATCTATCTATCTATATATATATATATATATATATATATATATATATATATATATATATATATATATATATATATATATATATATATATATATATATATAAAATTACCTAAAGAAAAAAGTGAAGGCTCAAATGAGTGAACAAAGAAAAAAAGTCCATCTAAAAAGACTGAATCACAAAGCCATAAAAACAAAACAACAAAAAAAACTCACTGTTTTATGCAGGTAGGTAGGCCCCATGCACACCTACACCCCCCTTCTAATTATGTATACCCACACTGAGGTCACACAGCAGTGGGGAAAGGGCAAATTCCCAGCCCTGCTGTATTGTGATCTCACTCACATACAGCAGCTGGCAAAGCTTTTCTTTCAGTAGATCGAAATACCGTAACACTGAAACTCATAAAGATGAGAAGAAAACATTGCAAATACACATCTATGAATTTAAAAAATCAAGTAATGCATACATCCAGAAGTAACTGGAGAATTTGGATGGACATCATGCTAAACTCAGAAAGACATCTTCTTCAGTGTGACATAATATGTAAGAGAAACATTTTTCATGTTTACTGATTGTGAATATAGATTGCAGTACAGTGAGGATTGGGAAATTAACCCTTTTCCCCAATGTAGTGTGATCTTGGAGTTGGTATATATAATTTACTGGCGGTGTTAGGGGTGCAGGGGGGCTTGCCCTCCTGCAAAAATGTTGGAAAACTTGTATTTGTTTATTTAGGGTATGTGTATTAATATATAGATTTGTTTCTGTGTTTTGCGTGATGTCCATTCAAATCCTCCGGTGATGTCCAGACATGCGCATTAGTTGATTCATTGTTTCAAACTTTCAGCTTTGTTAACATTCGTAGATGTGAATTTGCAATGTTTTTGTTTTGTTTATATGAGTTTTGGTGTTATGGCATTTCGATCTACTGAAGTACACACACACACACACACACACACACACACACACACACACACACACACACACACACACACACACACACACACACACACACACACACACACACATATATATATATATATATATATATATATATATATATAAAACATGTGTAACTTGTGTCCAGCAACTCTGGTTCCCAAAGCTACCTCTTAAGCATTCAGACACTAGCATCATAATTGATTTATTTATTTATGTATGTATTTATTTATTTATTTCAATTTGAGAACCTAGATAATCTAGTTAGGCTATCAAACTCCCTTTCTGTGGATGCTCATGGAGGAATGCTGCAGTTATATGACTTACACATAAAAACAATTAAGGTACACATCTGTAGATAATCACTAAAATAATACAACCAGCATTAATTCACCAAGAGAGTGGCACGTTTACACTTAAATACAATGTATAGTAAAATATCATTAGACTGTTCCTTTAAGATGATACGAGAGCATCAGACAGATAATGAAGGGCCAAATACGTGCTTTGAAGGGAAAGAGAGCAGCATGAAGAAAGAAAAAAACAATAAATTAGAGATGTAAGAAAAGAGCAAAAACAAAAGAAGTGAGATAAGAGGGCAAAATATAAACCTGATGAAGAAATATTTGAGGTATAGGCTTGAAGGCAGTAAAGATTTCAAAGGAGAGAAATTAAGAGAGAGTAGAGGACAAAGATGAAACAATGTTGCTATTTAATTGCTGTTTAAAATAGTTGATTTACTTATTTAATTATTTTTGTAATAAACCCGAGGTTGTAACAGATTGCTCCTTTTAATCAACATATTATTTTATGCAAGGACAGTTCCAGACACAGTTTAAATGTTTCAATTTGACTATAATGTTCTACTATTTGATTCAAATTGATTTTATTGGAACAAAATGTTATAGCTTAGCTATGATACTCACAGAAGAAAATCTCCTTTCTAACTGTACAGTTTTAAGGTGAAACTTAAAAATGCTGGATATTTGCTTAGTGTGGTATGCATAATTCTCAACTTCTTTGATCAAAAAACAGGGATAAAACCAAATATAATGGGGTATAACTGTTCAAAATCTGGAACAATTTTAACTGTTTTCTCTGATTCCCCTAAAAAGGTATTAGAAGAACAGGTTTTACATCAGCATGCATTTTCTGAACAATAACAAGCATTATTGACTAGTAGTTTTCAGTTGTTTACCAGAAGATCAAAAATATTATGAGGGATGTGTGTTGCAAAAAACAGAGATGCTCTGCAAAATCATGGACAACTGAGAGCTATGACGGTATGCTATAAACTAATTTAGTATGGTAAACTGATAAAATGTTTTGCAGTCCTAACAAATTACTTTTCTGCAGTACATTACAGTGGTATGTTATCTTAGGTAGGTTTGCTGCATATTTGGCTATGCTGTTAACAAAAATCCCCAAGTTTATTCAAGTAAGTTTTATAAACATTGATAAATGCAGTGGAAGTATATAATAGGGTAGGAAGTAAACATTTTTGAGTGACTGTAAGTTTAGTTAGGACTGACAGATATAAATTACATTTGTGAAGCATGCCTAGTTTCCTGCTGATTGTGTGTACCACATAATCAGTGTGTTTGTTAAGCTTTTAAGTTTTTATCAATTATTACCCCAACAGAGTTATATGATTGACTTGTTCAATATGAAGGTTTTTAATAGTTCTTTTGTTTAATGCTTGGTTTCATGTGGAGGCTGTGTCAGGTCTTAAAAGGATCAATTGTATGTAATTAGCATTAAGAAAAAATTAGGAATGATTTAGTCTGTTTTCAAGAACATTAAATGATTTTGGATGACTATTTGTAAGGAAGTAGCAATACAATTTTCTGTATTATGACTGAGAGTGACATCATACTTAATCTAAGTAAGTTGATATTAGTTAAATAATCAAAAAGTTGCTAATGGATACATTTCTGTAATGGTCTGAAGTAGGGGAATAGTATAATCACTGGCCTGTAGTTTGAAACGTCTAAGATATTTCTTATTTGTTAAGGTGTACAATGTAAGATTTTCCCCCCAAAAGTGGGAACATAGAACTTTTTGTTAGATAAGGTTCAGTTGCTATGTTCAAGTATTTAGACAGTCATAACATGACCAGCTCATGAAAACAATCCACAATAGAATAAGCCAGAACTGTTAATGGAAATATTTATATTGATTCAACCTTCCGAAAAGCATATTATAATATGTTTATAAAGGCTGACAACTCATTGTCCACATACTAAACAATGCCTATTCAGACACACACTGAAGTATGATTTTTGTTACAAAGATTACCTTACCAATGTTTTATCTCTTTCACATTCTTACTGTTATGTACATTCTGTACATCCCCTCATACTAAAATGGGGGCTGTGCTATTCTCCAGAAGTTGCCCCATAAGCATACAAGATTTTTTGCTCACATTCTCCATACCTCTGTTTTCATCTGCCACTTCAACAACATATAGGAGGCACCCTTTACAAGGACTAGGAGGGAAAGAAAAATAGTTGAAGCTTTGCTGGAAGAAGATGATGCCAAACAGAAATTATTTTCCACAAATATGATGGGGAATATCATTGATCTGGTTTCTAAAGTTGTAAGAGGGAGTGGTGGTCACTTACATGAAAGAACTATTTGTCAGCAATGTTCATGTCACTGTTTAGTTTACCATCTCTGGAATAAAACATGATTTGCAGTGTTGGTTTCTTGCTGATCTTTGCCATATTGTTGAACATCATTTTTGTATTCCTCTCCTCCAGTTCAGGGTTTGCTCAACTCGATACTAATGCTGTCCATTTCTGTCTCTATTTCTTATTTGTATTCTGTTTCCATTATCTTTAGTAGGGGACAATTCATATTCCATGCTGTCCTCAAGTGCACTTCCCACTTATCTAATTTAATTACCTTCAGCTGAATGTTGTTGACAGTCATGGTTATTCTCTCATTGGAGAATAAATGCATTGGTATACTCACAAGTATCCTTTCGGCCCATAATATTTTGCTAGGCTTCTTAAATTACAGGACCTGTGTCATACATAGCCTTTCTAAACGAACATTAAAAAAGTTTAAAGGCAAAACACAAATGCCTATATCAAATCTAAGGTAGTAGAAGGGTGTGTGACCAAGGCAGGGCTGCTGAAGCATTATTTTAACTATTTTGTGCTCATAAATTAAGGCAAGGGTGATGGTCAAACAAAAGTAAGTGAAGTAAACAGGAAAGTAAAGTAAACAACACCAATGCAATTAGGGGTTAGGTTAAATGGTAGAATGATATGAACTGGACTGGTCATTCAGTTGTATCTGAAATCTGGTTGACTAATTCTGAAGATATGGTCATTCAAGGTTTTAATTTTTTTCACAGGGGCAGGAATCAAAATAATGGACAGAACAGCATTCTGCATTGCAAAAAATTAACAAATCTTCAAAAAGTAATGGAACCAAGAAAAAATCATCCAATATGTAATGTAGAATACAATGCAGGTAAATGGGAGACATTAGGGAGAATGCACAAAACCCTGAAAGGTTGGCAAACGCAATAAACTACAGTAAACTCTCAGTTAACCCGCACCCATGGAGATTGCTAGATGCCAGATAATTATAGTTTCTGGTTTCTTGAGAGTTACTATAAAAAATAGGCCTGACTAATACTGTACTCTATTCTATTTGTTTGTTTTGACTCATTCTTGGGTTAGGGAGAGGGGGGTATTTATTCCTATCTTCCTTTTTAAAACTCAAAAAAATTCTAAAAACGTAAGGTATGTTTCTGTGTGTCTGGGGAGGAACAGAAACTGCAACACATGAAAACTGTACTGTATTTCTTCAATATTTTTTTGCCGGTTGCTTGAGTTCCGGTTAACTGAGAGTTTACTGTATTTCTGGAAAGTATTCTTAATATTACAAGTAGAAACTTGGCTGTCAAAAATAAATTACTTTGGTTTTTCAAATGTATTTTTAATCATGTATTATTAGTCTGGTTTATATTTTTCTGACCTGGCTATCCAAATGGCAGACAACATTTTTAATGGAGGCTCAGAAAGAAATGCCCTATAATATAGCAACAGAAATATAACAAAGTGATCACGCATGAATAAACTATTGCAAAAAAAGTTTTTAAGTAAACAAAACTCTTTGTCAAGTTATTGTATGAAGTTAAAAAAGCACACACAATATTATACAAAATTGCAGTTATTAATCAGTGTCAGGTTTGTCTTTCGGCTTTTCCCAGTTAGGGATCGCCACAGTGGAACTCCGGTCCGCTAATGATTGGCAGTAGATTTTTACGTACCAAGTTTCCAGCCCTGACGCACAACCTTCAACGAAGGTACGCCCATTCACGCATGTCTCCACACAGAAGATGCTCTAGCTGAGAATCTAACAGGACAACGTCTTACTGTGAGGTGACAACGCTACCGCAGCACCACCACCGCTGTATTATTATTAATTAATCAGTGTCAGCGATCCTCTGATATTGCTGAAGCATTCTGTATGTATAGTTTCTACTGGTTTATATTTTCACTATTTACTAAACATTAGCTACAATCCTAGTTTATAATAATAAAAAACAACAACAAAAAAGAACAAAATCCTTACTGAAAAGTCAGAGAACAGGGCAAGTTTAAAGCATTTTTTTCAGAAATAAATAGCAGTTAAAGTAATATATTTAGGTAAGTATAACTATGACAGTCATCTTATACAAGTATGAGTCCAAACTGTTGTGTGAAAGGCATATTCCTCCATCTCAGCAACAGTATAGTAGTAAAACTACACATTTATACAATAGCAGAAAAATGTATTAGTCAAAAATTAAAAATTGTGAGGTTGTGATAGCTAAGGAAATTATTTGCTAAATTAGGAACAAATAAAACATGCTCTTTGCAAGCACACCTTAAGCAGAGTTAAAAATCAGAAGTAGTGGGGTGGGGGTCTTATTAATTGAAATCAAAAAATCCTACCATACCTTTGAGGTAGTGAAAGGGTGTTATTAGTTGATTAGAGTAGCCATCCAACACATTGTCCACATACTAAAGATCACATAGAAACCATATTATCTTTGTGTGATTTGCTTATACTTTAATTATTATGGACAGGGCTCCAGGGTAAGTGAGATCAGCTACACAAAACCTATGCATTACAGAGATCTAGTGTTATACCCAAGTAAGTTGTGCAGAAGGAGATAAACACAGTCACTTATGCTGAAAAGTCATTTAATTTTGCTATCAGATCATTTTTAGAGATAGTCAGACATGTGCTAGCATACCCTTCCCCATAGTACAGATATTTAGTAAATAAAGAGACCTGAGAAACACAGAAGCTATACTGTACCAAATGCTCTCATATATTAATGAGGCACATTTTGTAGTTGTAATTGATTATGTGTGATGTACTGATTCTATATGTTAAGTAAGTCAAACTTTGAAGTAGCAGGTACATATCTGTACAAGAACTAAGGGAATGGAGAGGGGGAATGAAATGGCAATATGCAAAAAAAACTGGTGCAAAAAAGTGGCCTAAAATAAATGTATACTGGTTAAAAAAGGCAGCCAATACTACAGGGATTCTAAGTTATACTGAAAAGGAAACAACAGAAACTATGAGTAAGGAAGGCTCACATATTAGGAAAAGTTAGATTATATGGCTCACCATACTCCATATTCACACCTGATTCTAGAAGATAGGGTTAAGGTTTCAGAACCGATGTCATCCATTTCTAATAAAGTTTTTGTTAGTGGTTCTACAATAGAGCCGCAGAAGATGGCATAGGGTAAACGTCAGCTCTCAGCATTTTTTCTCTAAAAAATTAACAAAACTAAAAATAATCATGGATAATGACCTAAACTCAGGGCCACTTTTAAATATGGATGGAAATCTCTTAAAACATGGATAAAATAAGATGATTTGAATTAATGTGCATTTTTTAATAAAAAAGTATTTAACTATGATGTCCGGAATTATTTAGTGACTTTAACACTCAGTGCTTTGTTCCAAAATAAGAAATGTTACCAGGAACAAAATAGAATTTTGAGAAAACATAAGGAATGTCATTAAAAATCAGGGACAGCTGAGAGGTAGCATGAATCCTTTGGATATGTTGTTCAACAGAAGTCACATTTGCATCTTATTTTGACATTTCAAGAACATGCTAAAATGTAGCTGCACTTGTTCAACAGTAAGCATTTTTAATTATAATTAAAGAGATGAATAGAATGACATGCTACTCAAAATGTTATTTACACTAGAAACAAAACATACACAGGCAGTTAAGCTTAATTAATAAGAAAACTTTAACACTACTATAACCTTCTATTTCTCAGGTTTTAGTGAGGTATCTGGTTCTATATATAAACTTCTTTGCATATTATATTTATTTTATATTTTTCTAAAATCTGTTCACCTGATGGTCAGATTTTTAAATTATTTTTGAAGAATGCATCACTTCTGATAATAAGATTATTGCATGTTCATTTTTTTCGATACTTTGAAAGGAAACAAACTGATACCTTATTAGCCATTTCTTTTTTTTCAAAACAGGTTTATTGTTTTAACATATAAGAGAAATATCATAACAACTTTATACAAGTAATTAAAAATAGGTATTATTATAATATTCAACAAAACAACTAAAGTATTTACAAAGACATCCACTACAATCAGATCAATTAATTAAACTAAAATATCATGCTATTGAAATTAAAAATTTTTAAACAAATTTTGTAAATTATCCCATACAATAAAATAAGATGTTTTTCTGTTTGTTCTAGTCCTAATTGTGTTTATTTCCATATGGCACGCTATATTCATAACACTTTTAAATTCATTGAACGAAGGAGGTGTATCTGAAATCCAATTTCTAGTTATTATTTTCCTAGCCACTGCTAGAATAGACCATAACAAGGGAAGCTTAACCTTTATAACACTTTGAGGTACAGGTGTGTTGAATAATATAAGAGATTTAGAAATAATGAAATTATCTGTAAAAAGAGCCTGCAAAAATTCATTAATTGACTTCCAGTATTCTTTCAACTTTATACAGTCATAAAACATATGAGCCCAGTCAGCATTAATTTCTACATTACATCTCTTACATAGATTATCTTTATTATTTATTTTATTCATCATCAAAGGTGTATAAAAAGATCTATGTAAAAATTTCCATGTATAAAGTCTCCAGACAATGGAAGACGTAGTTCTATAAGCAGATTCCAATATATATTGTTTATCTTGTTGATTTGGTGGGTCCCCATTAATAGAAGTGAAATAATTCCAGTATGAATCTACACTGTAAAATGTTTCTTGTCTGATAACTTTATGTATGTATGAAAGTTTACCTTTATCAGAAACTTTATGTTGTAAATTTAATATCAAGTAATCAATCAGTGTTGGAATAGATTCTTTAACAGTTATAGACATTAAATCTATTTTATTAATGAGATGTTGTCTAAAGGTCTGAACCTCTAACCAGCAAGTTTCTCTTAGATCAAATTCTTGTTTTAAGAAATCTAGATTTTTAACTTTATTATCAGATATCAACTGATACCAGTACTTTAGATCATTATCTATAGCTAAATGAGTTCCTTCAGAAGTAGATGATACCCTGAGTATACATTATAGGAAATACAATAAAATTCCATTCCCTATACTTAGGGTGCATGAATATAAAGTTATGATAACTAATAATAATATTTAATGGGTAACAAACCATATGTTTAGGTGTAATAGGTGAAGTACAAAATTCCTTTAGTAACCATAACATGGAGTTATTTACAATCATATTTTTATGTGTTATGGAGATTTTCATGAAGTGTATACTAATTAGCTCCCAATAATCTTTCCATTTTGTGACATATGACTGATCTATTAATAAAGTAATAACTTTTACAATAGAAGAGATAGTATATAAATTAAAGTCTGGAAAAGAAATACCCCCTTGAGACCAGCTATTAGTATATTTCTTTAATGCAATCCTAGGTCTATTAGGTGCCCATAAGAAATTTAACATTAGTGTGTTCAGTTTCTTGATAATTATTTTTGTAGGTGGAAGTATTATTGATTGTATTAAGTATAAAATCTTGGGGAATATTATCATTTTAATAATTGTAAGTCTCTCCTCCATAGTAAAAACATATTATTCCAGGTATTAAAAGATTTTGTATATTAAGAAAACAGGTATTATAATTATTATATATAATAGATTTAATATCTTTAGATAGTATTATACCTAAATAAGTTATCTGACCTGAATTGGGTACATATTTAGTAAAATCACTAAT